>NC_086320.1:203811337-204116837 GCF_036172605.1 Pelobates fuscus
TTTAAAAAAACCTGTCAGGCCAAAATTCTCCAACACCAAGTCCAGGAATCTTCAACTCACCCTGTCAAAAGCTTTCTCTGCTTCTAATGCTAAAAAAATGACTGATCTTTCTGTAGATTCAGATAGCTTATAATGTTTAAGATCTAACAAATATTGTCTGCTATATCTCTTTGTAAAACAAATCCTGTTTGAACTTTATGTATCAGTTCAGGAATGATTGTCTTCCATCTATCTGCCAGTATTTTCGAAAATATGGAATAAATCTATTTATAGAAAACTCTTTGATAGAACGGCATAACAATGGGAACATTATGTTCTTAAAGGTTTTATAAAATATTGCGGGGAAACCGTCAGGTCCAGGGGCCTTACCATGTTTTTAGCCAATGTAAAGTATTTTCAGTCTCTTAAATATGAATTGGTTTATTAATAAGCTCTAATTTTGATGGATTGATTTTTGGAAGATTGCATTTAGTTAAAAAAATTTAATTACATTATCCTTAATACTTTCATCTGTGGTGCATTTTACATTATATAAAGAATAATAGTAATTCCTAAATGCCTCACCAATTTGTTTAGGAGATAGGAATATTGTTTTACCTATTTTTTTTCAATTTGACAATTTTTATTGTTTTGCATTTTTTCTCTTAAACTTGGGGTACAGAAAAGAAAAGGGGTTGGGGAAAAAGGTAAGGTCAAAACATTCCATGTCATTCAGGTTACATTTCACATATCATACATTTGTTTTGTAGTAAGGCTCTGAGCGCTTGGGTGTGAAGCGGTAGGTCTAGTGTGGGCTTTGCTGTCAGGATTGGTATCCTCTCCCATAAAGGTTATCGTGTTCTTCAGGAATTTCACCCACATTATATTTTCTGCTTGCTGTGTATCGTGCGCCCCTGGGTTACCCATCTCCTGACTCTTTATTTTCCTATTCTTTTCCTATTCTCACTGGTCTCTCACTTGTCATCCTTTTCCTATTCTCACTCCTCTATTTTGGACATTGCTTGTGGTAACATAAATAGTATGCATCGTTGTATGGTAAGCTGCCACTGCCTTCCCAGTAGGTCACTCGCTATTTCCTCTACCATTGTCCAGTATTTCCTGATCTCTGTGCACGACCACCATATGTGGCTCATGGAGCCTCCGGTTTCCCCGCATCTCCAGCATGTGTTTGGAGAGTTTGGGTATATCCTGGCCAGATGGCACCATGTACCATCTATAGTGTAGCTTCCTGATTATTTCGAGATGTGTTGTACATCTTGTGTTGCCTTTGTGCACTTTGAATGCCCTTTGCTAGTGCTCTTTATTTATGTCTTGTCCCAGTTCTTTGTGCCAAGCTGTCTGGAATGTCATGTCTGGATCTGTCTTGTCGTCTGTGAGTATGTTGTAGATTGCGGAGATTGTTTTTTTGGGAGGTTTGTTAGTTAGGCATAGTTGTTCTATTGATTGTTTGTTGGGTGCCACTTGGTTATTTATATGTATTCCTGTGAGCAGTGATTTTAGCTGTAAATAGGAGAACAGGGCTTTGTTGGGGATGACGTATCGTGTTTGAAGGTCTGGGAAAGGCATCAATTTGTCGTCGTGGTACATATGTCGGATCTTAGTGCAGCCCACCTTATTCCATCTTTTTGTGTTAAATGTTGGGATCCCTACTGCTATGCACGAGATTGGGGTGTCCCTTAGGAGTGTCCCCTCATTTCCTTCCCTCTTGCATTTGGGTTTTCATCCCAAAAGTGGAGTGTCAGTTGTGTGGTCATTAGGGGGTGTGTATGTTGGGGGCGGAGTTGTCTTGGGAGCCATAGGAGTTCCCTGAGATTTGGGCTATTTGTCCAGCCTCTATCTGGGTCTATTGTGGTGTCTCTCCCCCCTCTGTTGCCACTTTGATAGCTGTCAGTTGTGCCGCCCTATAGTATGCCTGGATATTTGGCAGTCCCAGACCCCCTTTCATGGTGTGTATTTGTAGTATTTTAGTGGCTACCCTTGGTCTCTTGTTGGCCCATACAATTCTGATTATTGTTTTTTGGAATGAGGTCAGGTACGTGTTTGCCAGTTTTATGGGGAGGGTTCTCAGGAGATACTGGAGTTTCGGGAGCAGCATCATTTTTATCGCCGCGATCCTTCCCATCCATGACAAGTATTTCCCTTCCTATGTCTCCAAGGTGGCTGCTGCTTCTCTCATGAGTCTGTTGTAGTTTAGGTCTAGCTATTTTTCAGTGCGTGGTGGGATGAGCGTGCCCAGGTAAGTTAAATGGTCCTCCCGCCAGTCAAAGGGGAAGGCGTCTTTAAGTCTACTGAGTGTTTCCCCTGGTACCCCCAGCCCCATTGCTTGTGTCTTTGTGACGTTTAATTTGTAGTAGGAGTGTTTCCCGTATTCCGTGATGGTGGCCATCAGGTTGGGAAGGGATATGTGGGGTTGTGTCAGGGTTAGAAGGATGTCATCCGCGAACAAACTCAACTTGTATTCCCTGTCCCCTATTTTTACCCCATGTATGGAGGAATGCTGTCTGATTGCTGCTGCTAATGGCTCCAGGGCCAAGACGTACAAGAGTGGCGATAGCGGGCATCCCTGTCGGGAACCGTT
Source organism: Pelobates fuscus (assembly GCF_036172605.1). Taxonomy (NCBI): domain Eukaryota; kingdom Metazoa; phylum Chordata; class Amphibia; order Anura; family Pelobatidae; genus Pelobates; species Pelobates fuscus. The sequence continues at coordinate 203,813,916 of NC_086320.1, forward strand.
TGTAATTTTGAAGGGGTCTGAGACGAACCCTGCGTTGATGACTCGTGCTGTTGGTGCATTGTACAGAGCCCTGACCGCTGAGATGAAGCCCTCCGGCACCCCAAACTTTAAGAGGACCTGCTCAAGGAATTCCCATCCCAGTCGGTCAAAGGCTTTTTCGGCATCTAACGACACCAACACTCCTCCCACCTTCAATCTTTGGACGCTGTGTACTATGTCCAAAACCTTCCTAGTATTGTCTCCTCCCTGCCTGTTCTTTATGAACCCCACTTGGTCTGTGTGTATAACCTGTGTGAGCATTCTGTCAAGGCGTAGTGCATAGATTTTTGCGTAGAGCTTGGCATCGGTGTTAAGCAGGTATATTGGGCGGAAGTTTTGAGGGCATGAGGGTGGTTTGCCCGGTTTAGGAAGTGTGATAATGTGGGCCATTAGAGATGCGGTGGGTAGTTGTTGTCGTGTAGTGGCTTCATTAAATGCGTTTGTCAGGTGTGGCGTTAGTGTCAGGATCCCGCGGGCGGCTGCGAGGGGAGGCTGCAGTCCTTCAGCCGCCCGCGGTCCCCTTGGCGGGCGGCATGCTCCCAGCCTCGGATGCTGCCCGCGTCTTCCTCTCCATCCCCCAGCGGCAGCATGCATGACGCTGCACGCTGGGAGACCGCCCATTTTTGTAAACGCCGGGGTCAGCCACCTGACCCGGCGTTAAAGGCACAGTGCCTCAATCACAGTGGGAGGTATAGATATCTCCCACGTGTGATTGTTAATTCTGATTGGAAATGATCCAATCAGAATTAATCAATGGGTTTATATACTTACCTTTCCTGTCTCTCTCTGCCCTGTTGTGGTCTTTGCTTGCTAGTATTGCTACTGGACTTGTGTTACTCTCTGGTTACGTACTCTGGCTTGTTTATTTGACTTTGTGACTTTCTCCTACCCTTTGACCTCGGCTTGTCTCTCGTTATTCTGTCTTCTGGTTCCCCTTACTCGGCTTGTCTCCTGACTATTCTTTGTGTGCTTAGCTCGGCCACTCTAAGGTCTGGTACTGCACCTTTTCTGTGTGTGTGTTAGCGTGTTTGGTTCCCGGAATCGTGACAGTTAGTATTGAGGCAAATTGCTTGTAGTAGCAGTTTGCAAAGCCATCTGGGCCTGGTGCTTTTCCCATTGGTAGTAGTTTGATGGCTTCCGCTACTTCTTCAACTGTTATGCTAGCCGTGAGTTCTTGTCGTTGTTGCGGTGTGAATGCTGGCAGGGGTATGGAGTTCAGATATGTCCGTATTGCTTGAGGGTTTGGTTGGGGTGTGTGTGTGTCCTCAGCCAGGTTGTACAGTGAGGCATAATATTTTGCAAATATGTTGTTTATGTCTTTGGGTGCTGTTATTTTGTGTCCCTCAGCTGATGTTAAATAAGCTATCCTTTGTTGTGCTTGCTTAGTTTTGAGGAGGTGGGCTGTCAGTTTGCCTGCTTTGTTTCCCTGAGCATACTGAGTAGCTTTTAGTTTTTGCAGGTAGTGCCTTGTTTTGTCTAAGGCCTGTTTATAAATGGCCTGTGTTATTGTCATGATGCGTGATCTTAGTTCGTGGGATGGGGTTTGTTGATTTTGTGCGTTAAGGTCCTGCAATTCCCTTTGTCATTGTCGCATCTGTGTTTGCGCTTGTCTTTTTAGGTAGGATGCTCTTTTTATCAACAGTCCTCTGGTTACTGATTTGTGTGCTTGCCATATTGTGTTGTGAGATGTATCGTCTATGGTATTTTCTGTGAAGTAGTGGGTAAGTTCCATTTCTAGTGTTTGTTTGAATGTATTGTCTGTGAGGAGTGATGCGTTTAGTCTCCATGGGCTTCTATGTGTGGACTCGTATAGGTCTGTCACGGTCGCCACCACTGGTGCATGATCCGACCACATTAACTGTTCAATGGAGCAGTCTTTGACCCGTTCTAGGTGTTGGCCTGTAATCAGTATGCCATCGATTCGTGAGTAGGTATTATGTACAGTGGATAGGAATGTGTAACCCCGTTCCCCCACATGCAGTGCTCGCCATACGTCATAATAGTGGTTGTCTTGTAGCAGCTTTTGCAATGCCCTGCCCTGTCTCTTGAGCGGTCTCAGTCTAGTGGTCGTGTGTGGGCCTGTGGTGTCCATCAATGGGTCCAGTACGTGGTTAAAGTCGCCACATATCACCCCAATTCCCTGGTGTATAGTCAACAATTTTTTGAACACCTTGTGGAGGAAAATTCTTTGTTCTGTGTTTGGGGCATAGACACTTGCTATCGTGTACAAAATATAGCAAAATATATGTCGCGGCCTTATCTGTTTCTGGTGACCTTCTTCCATGTTGGAGGTAGCTTGGCCCTTCTTGCGTCTTGGGCTTGTGTCCGCGGAGGTGGCAGGCCCTAATCTTTCAGTGCTTGGATACCGGCTTCTGGGGTCGTGATGGCCGTCAGCTTGCCTTCATGTACGACTAGGAGCTTGACTGGGAATCCCCATCTGTACGGTTTCTTGTGTTGTCTCAGTTGTTCTGTGATTCCTGAGAAGTAGTGATGTACTGAACTGTTCGCCGGCGAATAGTTCCCGGCGAACATAGCATGTTCGCGTCCGCCACCGCGGGCGAACACATGCGGTGTCCGGTCCGCCCCCTATTCGTCATCATTGAGTAAACTTTGACCCTGTACCTCACAGTCAGCAGACACATTACAGCAAATCAGCAGCACACCCTCCCTAGCAGACCCTCCCACCTACTGGACAGCATCCATTTTAGATTGATTCGGAAGCTGCAACCATTTTTTTATTTTTTTTTCAATTTATTATTTTTTTTTTTAGTGCATATAAATGTTACAAGTAGATACTACCCCCAGACACTCTGTGTTACTGCAGATACTCCCTCCAGACACCCTGTGTTACTGCAGATACTCCCCCCAGACACTCTGTGTTACTGCAGATACTCCCTCCAGACACTGACACAGAGCAGAATAGGGACTGTTCCCCCTACATATGGTCACTTGGCAGATATGGATTGACACCTATCCTAAGGATCCCTGATAAACACTGACACGGAGCCCTCCATGGGTGAAGATGGATTAATTTTTTTTTTTGCTCGGGTTTTTTATTTTATTTTTAAGTTCGACGGGTATGATGGCTTTTTATTTGGCCTTTTTTGGGGCTAAAAAAATGAAGATTTTAGAAGAAGAAGACGTTGAATAGTAAGTTGAATTTTACTTTACAGGGTAGTAATTTTATTCCCCCTTCACTATTTTTTAGGGTGAGGGGGGTAGGTAGGGGCTTTTTTATTTGGTTGTGTGACTAGGGGCTTGGGGACACACACTGCATACACACTATACACACACTGCACACACTATACACACTGCACACACTATACACACACTGCACACTCTATACACACACTATACACACACTGCATACACTATACACACTCTACACACACTGCATACACTATACACACTCTACACACACTGCATACACACTGCACACACTGCATACACTATACACACACTGCACTAACTATACACACACTGCACACACTATACACACACTGCATACACTATACACACACTGCATACACACTATACACACACTGCACACACTATACACACTATACACACACTACACACACTATACACACAATATACACACACACACTGTACACACTATACACACACTGTACACACTATGCACACACACTACACACACTGCATACACACACTACACACACTGCATACACACTGCACACACTATACACACTGCACACACTATACACACACTGCACACTCTATACACACACTATACACACACTGCATACACTATACACACACTGCATACACACTATACACACACTGCACACACTATACACACTATACACACACTAAACACACACTACACACACTATACACACAATATACAGACACACTGTACACACTATACACACACTGCACACACTATACACACTATACACACACTAAACACACACTACACACACTATACAGACACACTGTACACACTATACACACACTGTACACACTATGCACACACACACACTACACACACTGCATACACACTGCACACACTGCATACACTATACACACACTGCACTAACTATACACACACTGCACACACTATACACACACTGCATACACTATACACACACTGCATACACACTATACACACACTGCATACACACTATACACACACTGCACACACTATACACACTATACACACACTACACACACTATACACACAATATACACACACACTGTACACATTATTTACACACTGTACACACTATGCACACACACACTACACACACTGCATACACACACTGCATACACACTGCACACACTATACACACTGCACACACTATACACACACTGCACACTCTATACACACACTATACACACACTGCATACACTATACACACACTGCATACACACTATACACACACTGCACACACTATGCACACAATATACACACACACTGTACACACACACTACACACACTGCATACACACACTACACACACTGCATACACTATACACACACTGCACTAACTATACACACACTGCATACACTATACACACACTGCATACACACTATACACACACTGCATACACACTATACACACACTGCACACACTATACACACACTACACACACTATACACACAATATACACACACACTGTACACACTATACACACACTGTACACACTATGCACACACACACTACACACACTGCATACACACACTACACACACTGCATACACACTGCACACACTATACACACTGCACACACTATACACACACTGCACACTCTATACACACACTATACACACACTGCATACACTATACACACACTGCATACACACTATACACACACTGCACACACTATACACACTATACACACACTAAACACACACTACACACACTATACACACAATATACAGACACACTGTACACACTATACACACAATGTACACACTATGCACACACACACTACACACACTGCATACACACTGCACACACTGCATACACTATACACACACTGCACTAACTATACACACACTGCACACACTATACACACACTGCATACACTATACACACACTGCATACACACTATACACACACTGCATACACACTATACACACACTGCACACACTATACACACTATACACACACTACACACACTATACACACTATACACACACTACACACACTATACACACAATATACACACACACTGTACACACTATTTACACACTGTACACACTATGCACACACACACTACACACACTGCATACACACACTGCATACACACTGCACACACTATACACACTGCACACACTATACACACACTGCACACTTTATACACACACTATACACACACTGCATACACTATACACACACTGCATACACACTATACACACACTGCACACACTATGCACACAATATACACACACAATGTACACACACACACTACACACACTGCATACACACACTACACACACTGCATACACACTGCACACACTGCATACACTATACACACACTGCACTAACTATACACACACTGCACACACTATACACACACTGCATACACTATACACACACTGCATACACACTATACACACACTGCATACACACTATACACACACTGCACACACTATACACACACTATACACACACACTGTACACACTATACACACACTGTACACACTATGCACACACACACTACACACACTGCATACACACACTACACACACTGCATACACACTGCACACACTATACACACTGCACACACTATACACACACTGCACACTCTATACACACACTATACACACACTGCATACACTATACACACTGCACACACTGCATACACTATACACACACTGCACTAACTATACACACACTGCACACACTATACACACACTGCATACACTATACACACACTGCATACACACACTATACACACACTGCACACACTATACACACTATACACACACTACACACACTACACACACTACACATACACACTGTACACACTATGCACCCACTGCATACACTATGCACACACTATACACACTGCACACATTATACACACACTACACACACTGTACACACTATGCACACACTGCATACACTATGCACACACTATACACACACACTACACACTGCATACACACACTATACACACTCTATACACACACTGCACACACTATACACACTATACACACACACTATACACACTCACTATACACACAATATACACACACTGTACACACTATACACACTCACTATAAACACAATATACACACACTTTACACACTATACACACACTGCATAAACATACATTTAAAAAAAAATTGCAGCTGTTTTTTACATTTCAAAGTTGGGGAGGGGGGTGCCAAATAAAGGATCCGCCCCGGGTGCCAAATGCTCCAGGTACGCCCCTGTATAGAGGGGAGCCATGTTACTCTGTATATAGAGAGGAGCCATGTTTACACTGTATATAGAGGGGAGCCATGTTACTCTGTATATAGGGGGGAGCCATGTTACACTATATACAGTGGAAACATGGCTCCCTCTATATACAGAGTAACATGGCTCCCTCTATATACAGAGGGGAGCCATGTTTACACGGTATATAGAGGGAAGCCATGTCATTCTGTATATAGAGGGAGCCATGTTTACACGGTATATAGAGGGAAGCCATGTTACTCTGTATATAGAGCGGAGCCATGTTTACACTGTATATAGAGGGAACCATGTTTACACTGTATATAGAGGGGAGCCATGTTACTCTGTATATAGAGGGGAGCCATGTTACTCTGTATATAGAGAGGAGCCATGTTTACACTGTATATAGAGGGGAGCCATGTTACTCTGTATATAGAGGGGAGCCATGTTACTCTGTATATAGAGAGGAGCCATGTTTACACTGTATATAGAGGGGAGCCATGTTACTCTGTATATAGAGGGGAGCCATGTTACACTGTATATAGAGGGAGCCATGTTACTCTGTATATAGAGGGAGCCATGTTTACACTGTATATAGAGGGGAGCCATGTTTACACAGTATACAGAGGGAGCCATGTTACTCTGTATATAGAGGGAGCCATGTTTACTCTGTATATAGAGGACTGTTTGCGGTGCGTTAAACGGGGAGTTTGGTCTGTCACTGTGAAGCGGGCGTAACCCTTACACTACCTGATCGATACAACATCATACCTGATGTTTTAAAGCACGTTATTCCAAACAATTTAGGAATGTTAGGTGATTTATGCCCTTTATGGATTAAAACCAGACTCTGCATCAACTATGTAATTTTCCATGGGAGTTTTGCCATGGATCCCCCTCCGGCATGCCACAGTCCAGGTGCTAGTCCCCTTGAAACAACTTTCCCATCACTATTGTGGCCAGAAAGAGTCCCTGTGTGTTTTAAAATTCGCCTGTCCATTGAAGTCTGTGGCGGTTCGCCCGGTTCGCCCGTTCGCGAACATTTGCAGAAGTTCGCGTTCGCCGTTCGCGAACCGAAAATTTTGGGTTCGCGACAACACTACTGAGAAGGTTTTCCTCTTTTTCAGTGTTACTGCTGATGTGTCAGCGTAGATTGTGATCCCCTGGTATGGAGTTGGGAGATTCGGACGCTGCCTGTTTGCCCTCATTATGTCTTCCTTTACATGGAAATAGTGAAGCCTTACTAGGATGTCTCGTGGCTCTTCTGATGTTAGAAATCTCGGTTTAGGGACTCTGTGATATCTGTCTAGCAGGATCATGTCTTGGTGTATGTCTGGAATGAGGCGTTTAAACAGACCTTGTAAGTATGCATGTAGATCCGCTGTGCTGACCGTCTCTGCTACCCCTCTCAGGCGCAGGTTATTGCGTCTTGAGCGATCTTCCATGTCTGCCAGCTTGTTTTCAAAGGTCGCTATCGTGTCCTGAATTTCATCAATTTCGCCCTGCATGACATTATAGACTTCATCCTGGTCTGCCATCTTGTCTTCAAGTGACGATGTGCATGTACCCAGATCACGAATTTCAGATTTAATTTCATTTGGAGGGTAAGTTGCAGCTTGTGGTGCATGTCATCCAGCATTTTTTGTATCACGTTTTGGGTTGCTGGGGCATCTGCAGCTGTTAGTACCTGTATCACATTTTGTTCGTCACGGGCGCCATCTTGGGACTCCTCTGATCTCGCCAGCATTTTCCCCTGTGCGTTCCGGGCAGTAAAAAAGTCATTTTTATTGCTCTTCCCGATCTGTCTTCGTCCCTTGTGTTGGGACATCGTTTTGAGGCGGTTTTCCGTGTTTAGGGTGCTCGTTCAGCTGATTATTAGGCCATGGTAGCACGGAGCTACACTAACATGCGGCCGCTGTGCTTGAGCTCCAGGTCACGCCCCCCCCCCCTTTTTTTTTTTTACCTATTTTAACTTTATTAATACGATCTCTTTTTTAAAATGTTTTACATTTATTTGTTAGAAGTTGGTCAGATTGATAACTGTTTAAATACCAATTTTGTTTTAGTATAACCAATTTTCTCTCCATTTTTTTCTTGGAACTTAATTTCCATAGAATTTTGAATATTCAAAATAATTTCATATGTAATTATATTTGTAGTAAGTTTATTTATTTTTTTCTTGCTTGGCCAGTGAGATATAAAGGTTTATTAGAGGTTCTCCACTTTTCTTTTTAAGATGTGATCCAAGCTTAATAAATAAACCCTGCGTATAACATTTAAAGGTGCACTAAATTGATGTAAGTGTTGTCTCCCCATTGTCATTAATCTCAATAAAATCTTTTGCTAGTTTTTCGGTCATATTTCCTTGATTGCATAATGATTCATTTAAGCGCCAGTGTTTTTGTGAAAAGTATTCTATATTCCCTTTAATTTTTAGAAATATAGGCGCGTGGTCTGACCGTGCTATTGAGCCGATCTCTGAGGAAGAGATCATTTCCAGCATTTGCGTTTTGATAAAGAACAGATCAAACCTAGAATATGAGTAATGTACCTTCGAGAAGAAAGTAAAGTCTCTATCCCTGGGGTGATGTACTCTCCATATATCATATAAGGATTTTTTGCCAAAAGATCTTGGAATCATTTTGCGGTTTGATACTGATGTGGATCTCTAGTTCTACCATTAGTTAGCTTCTTGTTTAGGTTAACATCAGGAACACAAAGTCCCCTCCTAAAATTAAAGTTCCTTCTAAAATCTATTCTATTAATTAACTTTTGAAGAAATTTAATTGGGGATTGGTTGGGGCTGTATATATTCACTAACGTATAAATCAATTTGTTAATTTGACAAATTAGAAGATTGGCTAAACTTGACTTTATTACACATTATAATTGCCACCCCTCTCTTCTTTATTCCACATTCTAAATTTGCTTGATAAACATGTGGAAAATTAGAGAAAATCCAGAGTTTTCTAACTGAGTTTGTCCAGTGTGTCTCTTTTTTTTTTTTTTAAATCTTTATTTTCGGTTTTGGTGCAATAATTTTACAGACAGTCATGCACGTAGGTGCACTAGTGAGGTCGAAGTTCTGTGTCGTTTGCGGTTTGCACCTTTTGGGTCGAGCTATAACATTTTTAGTATAACAGTAACATGTTAAAACAAAACTTAGTTATCCATACTTAGGGGTTATATTGTTTTGTGCTTCTTTGTGTTTAAGATAGGGCATGGTGCAGTGTAGCAGGTCCCGTCAAGTATGAGTCTGGTGGTGGTGGTTCTCTATGTGGGGTTTTAGTTTTTACTCGAGTTGTGGGGCTGCGGGTTTGTGTCAGTTCCATGTGTCATGGCTAGGCTCCCTGTGTTGTGCCGGATGTTGTTGTCTGGCTGCGTTAGTGGAGGTGAGCTGTTAGCTGTTGGTGGCTTGTTGGGGTGGTTAGCCCTAACCCAGGGGGCTGCGGGGGGGGGGGTCGATTTTTAGTCACCCTGTGGTTGGTTGTGTATTGTGTTGTCCCTCCTTGTTTTGGAGCTTATGTATCCTCTACCAGGGTCAGTGCGTCGGTGGTCCGTAGTGTTTAGGTATTTATACCGTGGGATAACGAGTCAAGAAAATAAAATAAAACATAGGTAAATTCACAATAAAAACTTAAAATATATTGAGTATAGCAGTCTCTTTGACCCAGCCTGCGGTATCTGTGCACATCAGTCACGGTACAAGGTATTGTGATCCGCTGGGTCCTGGTTCCAGCTGGACGTCATTCCCGTGGTCTTGTGCCAGGTTGTGTAGTCTCAGGGTGGTTAGGAGGGTAGGTGCATCCTCCACGGAGGTCAGGACATGGCTGGTGCCATCTCGGGTTACCTCCAGTGTCACGTTAGCGCCTCACTTGCGATTCCTGCTGCTCGGAGTTTTGTAGTGATTGGTCCATAGGATTTGCGCCACATTAGGGTGGCTTTTGTCCTGAAAGAACGTTAGGGATGAGTTCTCGAACAGCAGTGGTGTCTTGCCTTTCAGCCCGCCCATTATATGTAGTTTGTCTTGCACTGTGGTGCATCTGAGAATGACATCTCTGGCTGTTTGGGACTTTAGGTGGGGAGGGGTAGGCAGGCGGTACACCCCATCTATGGTCATTTTCTTGACCGCTGTGTGTGGGAGGATTTAGCTAGGAGGCGTCTGGTGTATTGCGGTAGCTCTTCGGCCGTTATTTCCGCAGGGATGCCCCTGATTTTAAGGTGAGAACGGCGTTGTCTATCTTCCATGCTGGACACTTTGAATGACAGGTACATTTGTTGTTGCTGGATTTGTTTAATAGAGTCTTCCATTGTGTTTATGTGAGCGTGTACTGTCACCACTTCTGCCTGCGTGTCTCTCACCTTTTCAGTGACCGTGCGCAGTTCGGTCTTGAGGAGGGCTGTGTCAGCTGCAAGGAGTTTGTGGATGTCTGCTAATAGGAGCTTTAAGTCGCGTTTGGTAGTTGGTGCAGAGTCATCTGTGGACTCCATCAGCGGTTGCAGCGGTGCTTGTGAGTGCCCTGGTATATCAGGCCTGGGTTGAGGTGGATTGGGTTCCCTTTCAGGCTGTGTTGCCCATGTGGGTCCCTGTAAGTCTGGGCCTTGTTGTGCCTGGTTGTGTGTCTTATCCAGCTGCGGTGGTTGGTGCTGCCCTGGGGATGCAGTCCCTTGCTGGTTTGTTTTGGGTGCTTGAAGGAGCCCAGGTGATTCTGGCCGTTGTTGGGGTGAGGTAGATGTCAGGGTTACCTCCGGCAAGGTTTAGGCTGGGCGGGCTTTTGAAGCTGAGTCCCAATATCCCTGCCGCCGGCCGTACCTTGTGTCTTTTGTGACCGGCGTCCCATAGCTGGTATGTTAGCCTGAGCATTGGATAGGTACGGGGAGTAGGATGTGTCTGTGTGTTCCGCCGGGTATCCGCTCAGCAGGTCCTCGAGGCCCTGGATCGTTGGGGTATAGTAGGCCCCAATCTTGCGTCTCCGTTTCTGCAGCCTTTGTGGCTGAAAAAAAGGCATCTGGAGATGCAGTTTGTTGTGCTGACTCCGATTGTGTATGTGACGATGTTGGATGGGTCATGTAAAGGCTGATCTTTGTGGATTTTATCCACAGAGTTTGGGAGCTGATTAAGATGGCGTCCGTTCGTGTCGGCTTGCTGGCCCCACCCCCCATCCAGTGAGTCTCTTGAACAAATGTAATGTCTATATCTTTTTGTCTTATAGAATGGTACAGTTGTCCACTTTTATGTGGGATATTCAGACTCCGAGTGTTTATTGACATAAAATTAAGTGTGATTTGCTTTTAGTTCTCCTCTTTTGTTCCTGTCTTTCGTCCCTACCATCATCATCATCTTTGTTACCTGTCATGGCCCAAAAAACATTCACACATAAAACATATAACACCATTCTATTTTTGTTCCACAAAGAAAATCCTTATAGATCAGAAATACCATTTCCAATCTGACGTAATATCGTCTTATGTCACATTCAGAGTGTAAGCTGTAAGATACTGTGGCACATTTATCAAAATTCAAACAGTCCTTTATCAATGTTCCCTATATAAAGTTTATGCTTTTCTCCATTTCCCTCTTTCGTTCCTCCCTCAGTTCTTCTAATATGTTAAATTATTTTCTTTTTTTTTTTTCCTCTAGTTCTTTTATACCAGGAAGCTTTTGTCAATAAATTGCCCTTTCCTCTCTATCCAGTCTTATGCAAAAAGTTTCAGCTTTTAATAAGGATTATCCTTAATACCTGTCTAGAACATTATTGATATCATTGTTTATACATCTGGTCGTATAAAAAAAAAAAAGCCATTTAAATATTTACATACATATAAATAATTTGCTTAGTTGTATTGTTTGCATTTATACATTTCTTTATGTTCAAATCATTACTTGTGGTAATAATTTATCTTGTATTCTTATTTTTTTGTCTGGTACAAAAATGTAATATTCAAATGATCCCTTTCAAGTTTTATTCAATTTTCTCCTCTTTCTCTTTCCCCTTCCCCCTTCCACCTTCCCCCTTACTGTTTCCTCTCTTCATTTATCAGTTTTATTCTTTCCAAGTTCCATTATCATAGAGGGAAAAAGAAAAAGAGAAAGAAATAGGAGAAAAACAAATAAAAAAATAAAATGAATAAATAAAATAAATAAATAACTTTTTATATATATATAAATAATAATAACCCCAAATGTTGTCTTACATTATGTTTTACCTTCCTTTTTTAAAGGTGAATTATCTACTTAACTCTATGTGTTCTTTTAATTATCTTCTTTCCCTCCTTATCCTCTACAAATGTCTTAATAATGCTTTTTGTTGCTATAATGTTTTCTATTATATCTAAGTATGAGGTAATTATTAAATTACCAATTTTGTGAAAATGGTAGTGTTGCATTATTTTTCTGGACACCTTCTAGTGATCATCATTATGTTTCTATTTCCCTTTTATACATTCAAAATATTTGTATATATTATTTCAGTATGTATACGTATTTACCTATTTTCCCTTTGTGTCATTAATTGCTCATTGGAACCTCTGGGGAAGAAAAAAAAAAAAGAGGAAAAAAAAAGTTTCCAGTGGAACTGATCAATAATACTAATATGCCCCACAATATGAGGGCTGCAACTCCTACCACCATTGATTTGATCATCATTAAAGTCCCATTGCAATGGATTAATAATTTTGTACTTAAGCATCAGCGATATTGGATGTTCTTCTCCTGCAAGGTGACTGTAATAGGGAAGAGCATTTTTCTTATTTGCAGAATCACTGAAGAGAGATCTGCAAAACATAGATATAAGTAGTACACTCTAAGTAGAACACCCCACACTGAAAAATACATGTCAATTACATGGATACCCCGCCCCCAACAAGATGCAATTGGTTTACCAATACAAGCGTCATTAAACGAAGGGACCTACACATCCTGTTATAAGAGCCGGCACTTTCAGTCTACACTGAACTGACAAAGGCGCATCCTAGCGCCGAAACACGTTGAGGTAGACTCCACATTTCTGTGGGTTTTTAGATTTAGACTGCTCTGCAGCTACTTTTAGCCTAGGGTTCTGGGTCTTTCTCAGATATGGTTTATCTAGCTCTTGATAGGCAGTTCACTACTCCTCCTGTTGAAGCACAGCTTACCTGAGCGATACTGGATACTACAAGCATGATAAGCACTCAGTTGATCAGTTGTTAACTTCTCCTTACCTTAAGCTTAGCACAGCATACCTGAGCAATACCAGACACTACAAATATGATAAGCATTCAGTTGCTCTATCCATTCTAGTGGGCTCTTTTTCCAAGGGACTCTTCTAGCACAGTACTGAATAATCTATCCTGTGATTTACCCAGAGATTCATTAGTGCACTATCTATCTTAAGAGTCCATTTAGGGATTTGCAGTAGTATACTGGACGCTATCCCTTATCTGCCAATTAAGCCTAGAACTTTTTTTTTTTTGTGGGGGGGTATCTACTAAATATCTACTTTAGATTTTATATACTTTACACTATATAGGTTTATTCAAGCCGGTTTTGTTTTTTACTCTTTGATACTTATGCACTGAACTTTATCAGGGTAGAACTGTGTGCTCAGTTACCTACATTTAGGTGCTATCAGAGACTATCATAATAGGGGAGAAGCACTTGATCTTTTATGTTATCCACTGCCAGTTTTCCCGATCATGATTCTATTTTATCTGGGGTCTGCTGTGGACTTCCCAGATACTCTCTGACAAGCCATACACCTATTTGATCCTGCTGTACTTAGAGCCACACAGACAGATTTCCATTACCTTGAGCTTGACTAGTTATAAGATATACCCATTCTGTTGCCACTTGGCCAGTACGGCTAGGGTTACCTTGTTGCATCTACCTATGTATACACTGTATATCTCCCCTCAGATACTGTTTCCACTTCATCAGTATCACTATCTGGCTATTTCGTAATTAGTACACTTTGTACACATTAGCTCCAGCAGTTGGTCCTATTTTTATACTTACTATCATCTCCTTTATTTTCATTATTTTTTTTTCACTTTGTTTTGGTGTCTGGGATATTTAGATGTGTTTATCCAGTATTGGACAATAAAGTTTTTTTTTTATTTTCTATGCATATGTATATTAGGCACTATATGCCAATTACCTTTACTCAGTAATTTCCATTAGGGTAATAGGACTGGAACCAGGTGTGCCTCTTGGCAGACCTGTTTTCAAGTACTCTCTATTATCTCCTTTCTCTGTGTTAGGCCCTGTATTACCCCACAACCACTACAAATTTGGTGGGAGCTTCTCTCTCTCCAGTTTTGTATATCCCCACTCTAAGTAGAACATTGTGTGAGTGAATTTGGGTAGGTTTTTGTGTGTCCCTTGTCTATGAGTCCGGTCCACAATCAGCATATCTGGATATATTTCTGGTATAAAATGTCCTACACAGTAGGACTGCAAAGGCTGGTTAACTGACTTCTGGATCCCATGGATACACAGGTTGTTTCTCTGGGAGCAATCTTCCAAATCTGTGATTGTATCCACACACTGTTGCATCTTCATGAAGCAGTTTTGTCCCTGAAGTCTCACTGTATAATTCTCTGCCATTTAGAAGTTAAATTACTTTGTTTATATAGCATGTGACTTGCACAGCTTTTCTAAACATTTATTGGAAATTAACCTAGATATTTTAGGTTCCTGTATTGCACAGTTTGATCTAGAATTCCTTATCTACTGCTCTGTTAAATATCTGGCAGGAGCCTCCCTTGTGTAATTAAAGTTCAGTCTGCAAAGCAGGAGATGAAAACTTCTAAAGCAGGTTAAGGTCTGATTGACAATGAAACCTTTTTTTTTAATGCAGGATGTGTGAGCCGTAGCCAGGGGAGTTGTTGTAGGTAGGACTGCATAAACAGAAACAAAAGTGATTTAACTCCTAAATGGCAGATAATTGAGCAGTGAGGCTGCAGGGACATGTATACACAAAAACTACTTCATCAAGCTTAAATAGTTTTGATGCCTATAGTATTCCTTTAACTGTGGACATCAATATGATGTATTCTCTGTATGGAAGACACTGTGATATTTATTTCATTAAATTGTTTCTTGGTGTTAACAATGACATTTGGGGAATAATAAGGAACATGTGGAGGTTTTATTTTTTTAAAATTTTTATTGATAAATTAATAAAATACTTTTTTTTTGTAATTTGTATGTTTAGCTTCAAAATAATGTCAAATTACTGACATTAGAGACTAGAATACACAACCAGCATTGTTATATGTTTTAGAAAAAGGTTAAGGAAAAAGGTCACATAAAATATTATGTTAGCTACAAAATGACGTATATTTTTCATTTTTTGTTGTGATTGTTTCAGCAAAGTAATTCCATTGACTCTATTTACTTTTTGCCATTATTTTTGGATTGTTGAAAAGCAAACATATTCCCTGCAAATACCTTGAAGCAAGTATGTTATATCTAATCACTTAATGTATTTATTATTTTAATTATTCAATTCTTCCACAGGATATAGAATTTGAGAGATTGTTCAATTCTATTTCAGCTGCTATAGAATGTGTGGTGCTGAATGAATGACTAGTCTTGCGACTACACCTTGATAGCTTCAGGGATTGTGACTTCCATCTAAATCTCTCATATATCTCAAGTGTTATAATGATCCAGCAATCCTTATCTGATTAAGCAATCCTTTATTTGTGCCCCTGCAGCAGTCTATTTTCAACATCAAAGCTAGACTTATTATCCTCCATGATATTTGTATATAAAAAATACACTTTTACCTTGATCTGCAGTCCTACTATGTAGCAACCCTGGTATAAATGATGAGTCATATTGTAAGTTGTTATTTGTGCTTGTTTTCTTATTTGTTTATGCTAGGCGTACATTATGTGCTTATTTGTTTATGTCGATTGTGTTAGACGTACAAAGCTTGGCTACTACAAAGAGCAAAAAAAAAACTACCTGCTTTAAAAAAACATATTCAATCACATATTCAACAAGACATTTATGATAACAGAGGTTCTCTTTATTTTATATTTATCGTATTAAGATATAAATAAGGTTGCCAAAGGCTGAATTATTTATTGTTCAATTAATTAACCATTATTTTGCTATTATTTATCCTCCTGAAATTACAAATATTTTTTTTTATATTATTAACATATTTTGTTTCAATGTTACAGCTTAACTAATTTAACGCGAACTGTGATTCTTCCCCTGGAACACATTGGGAACAAACAAATATTCAAATCCTTGCAAATGCATTTCATGCCTAGCAGACAATAAAGTGACAGATTTTACTCGAAGGACCAGTATCTCCAGCAACCTTCTTTTACAGTAAATATCCTTTTTTCTGGTTGCCTTTCGACAGCTTATTTAGATTGACTTCAATTATAGAAGAAACACAAGTGTATTTTGTCATGACCCAGTCTTAAGCAGTTTGCACATATAGATCTGTATTGTTTTCTCCTCAAGGGCTTATTCCTAATTGCAAATAATGTTCACATTGCCTCTTGCACATGGCTCTGTTCCCAAGGTAACAGTTTTACATAAACCAATATAAAATAAACCTATTCATTTTAGGAGACTAAGCAGGTGGCTGCTATGTCTGTGCTAAAGAAGGCTCAAATCCAGCAATTTACTAGTGAATTAATTACTTTGAATTAATTAATTTTATATTACCTTTTTTTTTATCGTGGATGGTGTATGAATAACAGAAAACATTGATGATTTGCTAATATATTTCTTGAAAGCACTTTATTCATCTTTTTCATTGACTAGGAACTAAAATATTGGTGGGGTTGTAGGGAGGGTTGTCAGGAAAATTTTCATAAGCAACCCCTCAAAAAAAAATGATGCTCTGAGCTTGAGATATCGCCTCCACAATGAGGTCCTACAATGTTCAATGCATGACACAAGCTATTTTTGTTAAGAATATATAAGGTTTTTATAATTTTGACAAAACACAAAATTACAATATGACTTTGAAAAATAATAATATTGTGTAAATCACGTATTTTATACACATATCATTATGAGATTCCTGGACAGAGCAAATGATGGAAAGCTGAATATCCTTTGATATTTTACATTTTCAGATACATCTCAGCAGTAAAGTACATCATTAATGTCAAAACACTGCTTATTGCAATCTAATTACCCAATGAGACTAGATGTCAAGGTATTTCACATGTCTCCTGCTTTCTGGGTGATGATCATTTTTTATCTGTAAGGTTATTTTGCTAAAACAAATTTGGATATTCAATTTTGTTAAAACTACTCTGTCATGCTTTGGGGTTTTGCACAATAAAATCCTTTATGAAAACATGAATTTACTTTAGAACTTTAAAAAAATGCTTCCTACTTACAACCCGCATTTTTATAAATAATTTGAAATGCTAAAAGCAAACACGTAAGACCACAATGTTAACCCTGTAATGAAAAATATAAGGATATATCACTGCTTTGATGTACATGTGATAGATGATGTAGCCATAGATCATTATTCACAATTGGACATGCTTCCATGCTTGTCACAATCATTTACCAACAAGTCAGCAATCACTTAAGTGGCTGTGGTTAAAATGAGCCATTTCCATCTGTTTCCATGGTACAAAACTCAATCCTTAATGACTGGTAATTATCGCCTACCGATTGTTTTAATATCTCTCATAGAGATTATTAGAAGATGTTAAATGTTCTGAACACACAGTTTACATGCTACAAGGTAAAAATTACAACCATGTCACATACAGTTGCTCACTCAACCTTGCGCTTACTTCATCTAGATATAAAATGTAAACAACTAATTGTTGAATGCAAACCCTTAACACATTCTACGGTAAGAAGATATTGTATTTATTCAATATAAGCAACGTATTATGATTGTGTGTTTGGATGTTACACAAAGCGAAACATATATACTTGGTAGGCCTAAAATACACATATACAAAGTTGCAGAAACAGGATATGTTAAACCAGAGTGATGCCTTTCCTAAATTAAATCAACCTTTATAAAACTCAAATGTATGAGTGTCATATAACTGAACAATCACCTAATGCACCTTTGCATGGGAATACATAAAATACGCATCACAAACACCTATACACCATATGTTAAATAAACACAATTTTTACTTGTTGTCAAGTAGACTTATTACATATGAAAAAGTACTCCATACAGCATAATTAAAAGGTGATATGAGAGGGACATAGAGCGTTAATAGGGATATTTAAACAAAAAGGATGGAACATAGACTGAGTATCCAATTGGATATTCTCACTGATTAATAACTGTTGGACAGGTATAGGCTAACCAAAACACAGACAACTTTGTTAAATGTAAAGACTAATCATTTGGGGTTTTCAAACAGATGTGAACATGATGTTATGGATAAAATACTAAAATGTATTTTTTACTATTATACATTTGTGTCTTATTTGTCACACATTACCTAATATCCTTGTAAGAGGGTCATAATGTCTCACACGTGTGCTCAGTAACTATTTCATCTGTAAAAATCCCCCATCAGGCTTCCCTTCCCCCCATCCCATCTGAGCAAGCCTCGTGTAAATTCCTGTGTTAAAAAGAACAGCTTCCTTTACTAATTCCTCCCCCACTTCCTTTGTGCCAGTTAACAGCTATATTGCACGTGTAACCAAGATGGAGCTGGAATATGGGTGGGAGAACTCTGTAATGATGACATCACATCCTGTAGGGTGGGTTTAGACAAGACCCCTTAGACTGTTAACCAATTGTTGAATGTATACTGTATGTTTAACAGTGACTGTGTACATGACGTATTTCTGCTTTAAAAGGAGCCCCCACTCCAGGGAATAAAGCATTCCTCGGTTTTTCACTGATCAGAAACTTTGTCTCCAGTGTGAATTACTTCTAGGGAAAGCGTGCACACATCAATCAATTTGGAAGGAGTAGATAGACAAATAATCAAAGTTTTCTTTGATCTAAATCAATGACAAGGTAAAATTGTTCACTTCCATACATCTACTGGCATCTAGTAGGTTCCAGGGCACAGGGAGAATAGTAAGTGGCAATTATACATTTACATTCAGTGAGTATTGATGCCAACTCTTCAAGACTGTGCATGTCATGTGAAGGTTGTTCAAATATCTGCCCATATGATTAGGGAGAGATGTGTAAAAGGGTTCTTTGCATCTGGGAAAATCACAAATAGAGGTATAGGGGGAGGTGGGAGCAGAAATATGCATAGATTGCACACTCATTGCATGATGTCCCAAGATAACAGTAAATAAAGATTCAGAAATGGAAAGCAATACCATTCACTCAATGAACATGAGACAGGAGATGCATAATTTTAACCCCATGTGTGACATGTTATGATTCCCTTTTATTCCAGAAGTTTGGTCCTTAAGGGGTTAAAGGGACACTATAGTCACCAGAACAACTACTAATAGCTTAATGAAATTGTTCTGGTTATTAGAATCATTACCTTCCTTTTTTTTTGCTGTAAACACTGCTTGTTTAAGAGAAAATGCAGTGTTTACATTACAGCCTAGTGATAACTTCACTGGCCACTCCTAAAATGTTTGTTAGAGATCCTTCCTGTGCATCCAAACATTCAGTATCTCCTCCCTCTGCATGCAGACACTGAACTTTCCTCATTGAGGTTCATTGATTCAATTCATCTCTACGAGGAGATGCTGATTGGCCAGGGCTGTGTTTGAATTGTGCTGTGTCTGCCCCTGATCTGCCTCTTTGTCAGTCTCAGCCAATCCTATGGGGAAGCATTGTGGTTGGGTCAGGCTACCACTTCTGCAGATGGTAGCATTTAGTGGGCAAATCTAAAGGAAACAGGGACAAAATAAGCAGTTGTAGACTTGAATACAAGTAAGATTTTACTATATTTAGGGAGGCATGAGAGAGCCAGGGTGGCTAGATGGTGGTTTTAGCCCTATAGGGTCAGGAATACGTGTTTGTGTTCCTGACCCTATAGTGCTTCTTTAATTTAAGTATTAGCAATGTGATCGCTGGATTGAGTTGCCAAAATAACAACGTACTTTATAATAATAAACTGTGGTGGCTTTTTTAGTTCAAGTGTGTGTCACATTGATTGGCAAATTAATATAATTCAAATTTAAAGTGACACTCCAGATGCCAAAGCACTTCAGCAAGATTTATGAGTGAACAGTGTGTCCTCTTTTTTTTTTTTTTTTAATTTTACCATAACATGCAGATTTCAATAGAAATTTGCACTTTTAAAATGTAGTCTTCTTATAATCTCCTGGCTATCAATCTGACAATCGGTCGTGTTACTTTGTGGTTGTTTAGCTCAGTGAAGTTAAATTTAAGAGGCAGCAATTGCTCAAAGCACCTGCCTTGCAAAGACTTCTCATTGAGCTGCTTAAGCAGTCTGTGGTTGAACAGGAGTCTGGGTTGGGTTAGAAGGGGAGGGCTTGCTAAGGCTTCAGATAAGATATGTGTAACTTTTGCAGGGTATTTTTTTTAAATATACTCCCAATGTAAAGAATGCATATTTAAACGCATACATGTTTTCAACTGGGTAAATCCACTAATGTCCCTTTTGATGCGGGTGGCGAGGCAGTGGAGTGTCCCTTTAAGTTATATATGCTAGAGTCATATTATTAAGGATTGCTGAGTAGAACCTTACTTTTACAAAGTTATGCCTTCATTTTCTAGTTTTAAATCAACAAAAGGTTATGTTATAGTTGTAAATATTCAAAATCAGTAATAACTGGCACATTTTATTTTTCGAAGAATTCTGTCTTGTAAGTAGTCACCACTAGTGACCTCCCTTGCACTAGTACTGGAAACTCACCTTATCATCCTGACCTGCCTTGACTAATTAAGATCCTACAAAAGGCTACACCCAACTCACAAGTTGTTGATTTGACTGAAACACTTCAGATCCTGACTCCTATGAACTTACCTTCTTGGCTTTAAACCTTACTAGGTGGGTGCCCAGGGCAGACTGCAATCCTCCTCCTGCGCCGAGACTGGCGGTCTGCAGCTCCGCAATGCGCAGAGCTGCAGACCATGTGTCTTGCAAGCACTGCCCAATCAGAGCGTTGCCGCGGGTTACCACGGCAACGCTCTGATTGGGTCTTGCGACATCCATGGTCTGCAGCTCTGCGGAGCTGCAGACCAGAAATGAGGGCCACCGGACAACCAGGGACCCCACCGGACCACCAGGCAACCCCCAATGGACCACCAGGGATTTAAGGTAATTTTTTTACTCATCACCCCCCTCCCTCTCACAATCACCCCCTTCCTCTCCTCACCCCCCTCCCTCTCATCCTCACCCCCCTCCCTGAGCTCCCTCTCACTTCACCCCCCCACACCATCACTCACCCCCTCCCTCTTATAATCAACCCCCTCTCACAATCACCCCCCCTCCCTATCATCCTCACCCCCCTCCCTGATCTCCCTCTCACTTCACCCCCCCACACCATCACCCCCCTCCCTCTTACAATCACCCCCTCCTACAATCACCCCCGTTACAATCACCCCCTCTCACAATCACCCCCTCTCACAATCACCACCTTCCTCACCCCCTCCTTGAGCTCCCTCTCACTTCACCCACCCCTCCCTCTCCTCATCACCCACCCCCTCCCTCTCCTCATCACCCCCTCCTTCTCTGACACCCTCCCTGAGCTCCCTCTCACTTCACCCCCACACCATCCCCCATCCCCCCTCCTTTTCACAATAACCCCCCTCTCACAATCACCCCCTCCCTCTCATCCTCACCCCCCCTCCTGAGCTCCCTCTAACTTCACCCCCCCCACCATCACCCCTTCCCTCACACCATTATCCATACAAGCACACACACTGATACATGTATGTCTGTGTATCTGTATGTGTGTTGGTATATGTGTATCTGTATGTGTCAGTGTGTGTCTGTGTATCTGTTTGTGTGTCTGTGTTTGTATCAATGTGTCTGTATGTGTGTCTGTGCCTGTGTCTCTCTCTGTGTCTGTATGTGCAGGGGCGGACTGACCGGTCGGGCACTTCGGACATGCTCCGAGGGCCCGGCCGGGAGGGGGGCCCGCCATCAGGGGGCTCGCCCGCCCCTTTAAATGCTGCAGCCGCCTGAGCGCTCTCTTAAGAGCCTCAGGCGGCTGCAGCTTCTCCCCTCCCCTCCCCTGTAGCGCTCGCTGGTCCGCGGTGCCCGGCCGGAGTGATAGGAAGGTGCACACTGAGTGTGCACCTTCCTGTCAGTCCGGCCGGGTACAGGAAACAGAAACTCCTGTTCCGCGCGGGCAGCTCGGCCACACTACAGGGGAGGGGTTAAAAAGAGAGAGGGAGGGGAGGGGGGTTAAAAAGAGAGAGGGAGGGGAGGGGGGTTAAAAAGAGAGAGGGAGGGAAGGGGAGTTAAAAAGGAGAGAGGGAGGGGAAGGGAGGGGAGGGGAGGGGGGTTAAAAAGAGAGAGGGAGGGGAGGGGGGTTACAAAGAGAGAGGGAGGGGAAGGGGGTTAAAACGAGAGAGGGAGGGGAAGGGGGTTAAAAAGAGAGAGGGAGGGGGGTTAAAAAGAGAGAGGGAGGGGTGGGGGGTTAAAAAGAGAGAGGGAGGGGAAGGGGGGTTAAAAAGAGAGAGGGAGGGGAGGGGAGGGGGGTTAAAAAGAGAGAGGGAGGGGAGGGGGGTTAAAAAGAGAGAGGGGGGTTAAAAAGAGAGAGGGAGGGGGGTAAGAAGAGAGAGGGAGGGGGGTAAGAAGAGAGAGGGAGGGGGGTAAGAAGACAGAGGGAGGGGGGTAAGAAGAGAGAGGGAGGGGGTAAGAAGTGAGAGGGGGAGGGGGTAAGAAGTGAGAGGGAGGGGGGTAAGAAGTGAGAGGGAGGGGGGGTAAGAAGTGAGAGGGATGGGGGTAAGAAGAGAGGGAGGGGGGTAAGAAGAGAGAGGGAGGGGGGTAATAAGAGAGAGAGGGAGGGGGTAAGAAGAGAGGAGGGGGGGTAAGAAGGGGGTAAGAAGAGGGGGAGGGGGGGTAAGAAGGGGGTAAGAAGAGGGGGAGGGAGGGAGTAAGAAGGGAGGGGGGTAAGAAGGGGGTAAGAAGAAGGGGGGAGTAAGAAGGGAGGGGGGGAGTAAGAAGGGGTAAGAAGAGGGGGGGAGTAAGAAGAGAGGAAGGGGGGAGTAAGAAGAGAGGAAGGGGGGAGTAAGAAGAGAGGAAGGGGGGAGTAAGAAGAGGGGGGAGGGGGGTAAGAAGAGGGGGGAGTAAGAAGAGGGTGGGAGTAAGAAGGGGGTAAGAAGAGGGGGGAGGGGGGTAAGAAGAGGGGGGATTAAGAAGAGAGGGAGGGGGGAGTAAGAAGAGGGGGGAGTAAGAAGAGAGGGGGGAGTAAGAAGGGGTAAGAAGAGGGGAGGGGGGAGTAAAAAGAGGAAGGGGGAGTAAGAAGAGGGGGGTAAGGGGAGGGGGGAGTAAGAAGAGGGGGAGAGTAAGAAGGGGGAGTAAGAAGAGGGGGAGGGGGGAGTAAGAAGGGAGTAAGAAGAGGGTGGGAGTAAGACGGGGGTAAGAAGAGGGGGAGGGGGGAGTAAGAGGAGGGCAATTGCCCCCTCCCCTGTCCGCAGGCACCGTGCGGGCAGCCGGCAGGGGAGGGAGGAAGAGAGGACCCGGGAGCTCAGCCTGCAGCTCCTCTGGGTCCTTCTTGCGCGAGCACAGATCGTTGCCGCGGTTACCACGGCAACGTTACGGCTCTTGCAAGAGTAAACTCTAGCCCTGGAGCTACTGGCTAGAGTTCACTCTCAACACTGTGACCACCAGGGATTCCTGGTGGTCGCAGTGGTGAGAGTGAACTCTAGCCCCATAAACACACTGCCCCCACACACCATACACATTCACACACTGCCCCCCATACACACACACTGCCCCCCCCACACACCATACACATTTACACACATTGCCTCACACACCGTACACATTCACACACTACACCCCCTCACACACACTGAACCTTTCACACACACTGCACCCAGGTACCCCAGGTAAGTTGTCAAACTGTTCTTAAACGGTCTGACTACTTACTCTGGGAGGGGGGCCCGGCCCTCCTGGCACCATAACGACTACACAGAGCAGTAGTGGTTATTGTGCATGGATTATTTCTTTAAATAATCTACAAGTGCCCCAGTAGCCTGCAAGCCAGCCCACAGGCCACCAGTTAGGCTTACAGCCTGCAAGCCCACAGTCTGCCAACCGCAGCCAGCAAGCCACAGCCTGCCAGCCAGCAAGCCACAGCCAGCAAGCCACAGCCTGCCAGCTGCAACAAGCAAGCCCACAGCCTGCCAGCTGCAACAAGCAAGCCCACAGCCTGCCAGCTGCAACAAGCAAGCCCACAGCCTGCCAGCCGCAGCCAGCAAGCCCACAGCCTGCCAGCCGCAGCCAGCAAGCCCACAGCCTGCCAGCCGCAGCCAGCAAGCCCACAGCCTGCCAGCAGTAGCCAGCAAGCCCACAGCCTGCCGGCAGTAGCCAGCAAGCCCACAGCCTGCCAGCAAGCCCACAGCCTGCCAGCCGCAGCCAGTAAGCCCACAGCCTTCCAGCAAGCCCACAGACTGCCAGCCAGCAACAGTAATTAAGGTAAGAGGAGCCAACTTGGCCTAGGTATCAGCGAGCTATGTTGTGTTGCTATATTGTGAATAGGAACCAGAGTGTTGGAGAGACCCCCCTCCAGGCCCCATTAGACTCCATTGTAGTCTCTAATGGGACCTGGAGGAAATTCTTTCTAACACACTCTCTAAAGGACACTGAGATAGCGTCTGCTAGAATGCCCCCCCCCCCCTCTCCATGGCCCATTAGCCCTCAATTGTAGTCTCTACTGGGGCCTGGAGGCAACTGTTTCCAGCAGGGACACTGAGATGGCCTCTGTTAGAAAGACCCCCTTCCAAGCCTATTAGACTCCATTGTAGTCTCTAATAGGGCCTGGAGGGGATTCTTTCTAACACACTCTCTAAAGGACACTGAGATAGCATCTGCTAGAAAGACCCCCCCCCCCCCCCATGGCCCATTAGCCCTCAATTGTAGTCTCTACTGGGGCCTTGAAGGGATTATTGCACTTTTGTTCCTTGTGTCTAAAGATTGTGTAGGGTGTGGCTGGAGGCGGTGCATGGAGGCGGGACATGGGTGGCGCTTGCTGCGGAGTATGGGTGGGGCCTGTAAGGGGGCCCTTGATTTATTTTGCCCGGGGGCCCTGAGGGTTCTCAGTCCGCCCCTGTGTATGTGTGTGTGTTTTTATCTATATGTGTGTATCTGTGTTTATCTGTATGTGACAGTGTTTGTCTGTGTATGACTGTTTCTATGTAACTGCATGTGTGTTCCTATGTGTCTGTGTATGTGTGCCAGTGTGTGTATATGTATGTATGTATGTATATATATGTGCATACATCTCAGCATTTCGCCTACGCTACACACAAATACAACCCTGCATCCAAATGTCAACCCTACATAAAAGCACACCAACATATTCAAAAACCACACTACAGAAAAATGCACTCCTGCATTCAAATGCCAATACGTGCAAACACACCCGTACATTCACTCACCCATACCCCATACAAAAACATGCTTACATTCAAACACACAAACAGTGCTTGGTGCTAAATACATAAAAATAAAAATAAAAAAAACTGCTCAGTGCTAAAGGCATAACAGCATTTTTTTTTTTAATTTTTAAGGGGAGGGGGGAAGGGGAGGTGTGCCAAATATATAGGATCTGCCCCGGGTGCCAAATGCTCCAGGTACGCCCCTGATCCTGCAATCCTATATATCTGCATAATCCATACAACCTCTCTGCTCTATACCTGCCTGCATAACATCAATCTGGACTTTGCCTCAAAGTAATATTTCATGATGTTATTTTCCTGCCTGAGCAATACTCCTTCCAATAAGGGTCTTACTAACTAACATTGTCCTTTTTATATAATCCTGCAACCTTATTGTTTTTATTTGTCCTATTTTAACCTATACTTTTATCTATATGTTTTCTTTATTATTTACTTAAATTCTTGTTTTATATTCTATTTAGGGCACATTGCCTAATCCTTTTTTATTTCTGTTTTTCTTTCTCTTTCCTATAAGTTCAGTTATAGGATTTCTTGTTTCAATTATGTCAAAATTTACCATTAAACCCTGTTATCTCCGGCCGAAGTCTCTTACCTGACCTGCTCAAGATCGTAACAATATGATTATTTGACCCTGTAATACAATCAAGTGGTGCTGATGAGGAAAGAGTTAACTATTGGGGTCAAGATGGAATTTGTTTCCTAGTTTGTTGCAAAATTGGAAGCGCTTGGAAGCGCTTCAGGCTAGGTTTATTCCCTTCTTTTGGATCAACAGCAAAATCATATGTGAGGAATAGTGTTGTCGCGAACCCGAAATTTTCGGTTCGCGAACGGCGAACGCGAACTTCCGCAAATGTTCGCGGACCGGCGAACCGCGCGAACCGCGCGAACCGCGCGAACCGCTATTGACTTCAATGGGCAGGCGAATTTTAAAAACAACAGGGACTCTTTCTGGCCACAATAGTGATGGAAAAGTTGTTTCAAGGGGACTAACACCTGGACTGTGGCATGCCAGAGGGGGATCCATGGCAAAACTCCCATGGAAAATTGCACAGTTGATGCAGAGTCTGCTTTTAATCCATAAAGGGCAGAAATCACCTAACATTGACACCTGTCCTCAAAGCCCAGCCCTGATACACACTGACACAGAGCAGAATAGAGACTGTTCCCCCTACATAGGGTCACTTGGCAGATATGGCTTGACACCTGTCTTCAAAACCCCTGATACACACTGACACAGAGCAGAATAGGGACTGTTCCCCCTACATAGGGTCACTTGGCAAATATGGATTGACAACTATCCTAATGATCCCTGATACACACTGACACAGAGCAGAATAGAGACTGTTCCCCCTACATAGGGTCACTTGGCAGATATGGCTTGACACCTGTCTTCAAAACCCCTGATACACACTGACACAGAGCAGAATAGGGACTGTTCCCCCTACATAGGGTCACTTGGCAAATATGGATTGACAACTATCCTAATGATCCCTGATACACACTGACACAGAGCAGAATAGAGACTGTTCCCCCTACATAGGGTCACTTGGCAGATATGGATTGACACCTGTCCTCAAAACCCCTGATACACACTGACACAGAGCAGAATAGGGACTGTTCCCCCTACATAGGGTCACTTGGCAGATATGGATTGACACCTATCCTAATGATCCCTGATACACACTGACACAGAGCAGAATAGGGACTGTTCCCCTTACATAGGGTCACTTGGCAGATATGGATTGACACCTATCCTAATGATCCCTGATACACACTGACACAGAGCAGAATAGAGACTGTTCCCCCTACATAGGGTCACTTGGCAGATATGGATTGACACCTGTCCTCAAAACCCCTGATACACACTGACACAGAGCAGAATAGAGACTGTTACCCCTACATAGGGTCACTTGGCAGATATGGATTGACACCTATCCTAATGATCCCTGATACACACTGACACAGAGCAGAATAGGGACTGTTCCCCCTACATAGGGTCACTTGGCAGATATGGATTGACACCTGTCCTCAAAACCCCTGATACACACTGACACAGAGCAGAATAGGGACTGTTCCCCCTACATAGGGTCACTTGGCAGATATGGATTGACACCTATCCTAATGATCCCTGATACACACTGACACAGAGCAGAATAGAGACTGTTCCCCCTACATAGGGTCACTTGGCAGATATGGATTGACACCTATCCTCAAAACCCCTGATACACACTGACACAGAGCAGAATAGAGACTGTTCCCCCTACATAGGGTCACTTGGCAGATATGGATTGACACCTGTCCTCAAAACCCCTGATACACACTGACACAGAGCAGAATAGAGAATGTTCCCCCTACATAGGGTCACTTGGCAGATATGGATTGACACCTGTCCTCAAAACCCCTGATACACACTGACACAGAGCAGAATAGGGACTGTTCCCCCTACATAGGGTCACTTGGCAGATATGGATTGACACCTATCCTAATGATCCCTGATACACACTGACACAGAGCAGAATAGAGACTGTTCCCCCTACATAGGGTCAATTGGCAGATATGGATTGACACCTGTCCTCAAAACCCCTGATACACACTGACACAGAGCAGAATAGAGACTGTTCCCCCTACATAGGGTCACTTGGCAGATATGGATTGACACCTGTCCTCAAAACCCCTGATACACACTGACACAGAGCAGAATAGAGACTGTCCCCCCTACATAGGGTCACTTGGCAGATATGGATTGACACCTATCCTAATGATCCCTGATACACACTGACACAGAGCAGAATAGGGACTGTTCCCCCTACATAGGGTCACTTGGCAGATATGGATTGACACCTGTCCTCAAAACCCCTGATACACACTGACACAGAGCAGAATAGGGACTGTTCCCCCTACATAGGGTCACTTGGCAGATATGGATTGACACCTATCCTAATGATCCCTGATACACGCTGACACAGAGCAGAATAGAGACTGTTCCCCCTAAATAGGGTCACTTGGCAGATATGGATTGACACCTGTCCTCAAAACCCCTGATACACACTGACACAGAGCAGAATAGAGACTGTTCCCCCTACATAGGGTCACTTGGCAGATATGGATTGACACCTGTCCTCAAAACCCCTGATACACACTGACACAGAGCAGAATAGAGACTTTTCCCCCTACATAGGGTCACTTGGCAGATATGGATTGACACCTGTCCTCAAAACCCCTGATACACACTGACACAGAGCAGAATAGGGACTGTTCCCCCTACATAGGGTCACTTGGCAGATATGGATTGACACCTATCCTAATGATCCCTGATACACACTGACACAGAGCAGAATAGAGACTGTTCCCCCTACATAGGGTCACTTGGCAGATATGGATTGACACCTGTCCTCAAAACCCCTGATACACACTGACACAGAGCAGAATAGGGACTGTTCCCCCTACATAGGGTCACTTGGCAGATATGGATTGACACCTGTCCTCAAAACCCCTGATACACACTGACACAGAGCAGAATAGAGACTGTTCCCTGTCCACAGAGACCATGATACACACTGACACAGAGCAGAATAGAGACTGTTCACCGTCCACAGAGACCATGATACACACTGACACAGAGCAGAATAGAGACTGTTCCCCCGACATAGGGTCACTTGGCAGGTATGGATTGACACCTGTCCTCAAAGCCCCTGATACACACTGGGGGGAGCTACTGTCCTCCCCAACCCCTGCGCGGTGGGTGGGGGCCATAAATCACAATGGGGTGACCTACTGTCCTCCTCCCCTCGGCCCCCACCCCTGCGCGGTGGGTGGGGGGCATAAATCACAATGGGGGGGCCTACTTTCCTCCCCCCCGGCCCCCATCCCTGCGCGGTTTGTGGGGGGCATAAATCACAATGGGACGGACCTACTGATAGGAGTGGAGTATTGTTCATATCAGTTTAATACCTTCCGCGTCTCCTATCAGTGGACGTGTAAATGGCAGAGATTTTTAATTGTTGAATCACCTCCCCTTTTTAGGCCAAGGTGGGAAGATGCTTAGACCACTGGTATATTGGTGCCATCTTGGAGGATTTTAATTTTTGGTTTGGTTTTTGAAGCCACAGTGCTGCACCAGTGGGCCTAAAAATTAGGCATGTACACATGCCTGAAAAATTTGGTATTGTTGCAGCCAGAAAAATTTATGTTTGTTTCACAGGCAGAAAGTGCCATAAAACATGGCGGCTTGAACCCTAGTTGGTGGCGGATAAGTCACGCAAGTCAAACGTCATTCAGAGCTAAAATACAGCAGCGTGTGGACCATTTTTAGCCCAAGGCAGCTCATCTCATCAGGCCTTTTTTAAGCGAATGTATCGCCCAGTGTCAGTCCCTTCGGGATCCATCCCTCATTCATCTTAATAAAGGTGAGGTAATCTAGACTTTTTTGACCTAGGCGACTTCTCTTCTCAGTGACAATACCTCCTGCTGCACTGAAGGTCCTTTCTGACAGGACACTTGAAGCGGGGCAGGCCAGAAGTTCTATCGCAAATTGGGATAGCTCAGGCCACAGGTCAAGCCTGCACACCCAGTAGTCAAGGGGTTCATCGCTCCTCAGAGTGTCGATATCTGCAGTTAAGGCGAGGTAGTCTGCTACCTGTCAGTCGAGTCGCTCTCTGAGGGTGGATCCCGAGGGGCTGTGGTGATGCATAGGACTTAAAAAGGTCCGCATGTCCTCCATCAACAACACGTCTTTAAAGCGTCCTGTCCTTGCCGGCGTGGTCGTGGGAGGAGGAGGAGGAGGAGGATGACTTCCACCTCTCCCCCTGTTAGATTCCCGTTGTGCTGTGACATCACCCTTATACGCTGTGTAAAGCATACTTTTTAATTTATTTTGCAAATGCTGCATCCTTTCCGACTTGTTGTAATTGGGTAACATTTCCGCCACTTTCTGCTTATACCGGGGGTCTAGTAGCGTGGACACCCAGGACAGGTCGTTCTCCTTAAGCCTTTTTATACGAGGGTCCCTCAACAGCAGGACAGCATGAAAGACCCCATTTGCACAAGGTTGGATGCCGAGCTACTCATTTCCCGTTCCTCCTCCTCACTGATGTCATTGAAGGTATGTTCTTCCCCCCAGCCACGTACAACACCACGGGTACCAGATAGGTGACAACGAGCACCCTGGGATGCCTGTTGTGTTTGGTCTTGCTCCTCCTCCTCCTCCTCAAAGCTACAATCCTCCTCTGACTCCTCTTCCTCACCAGCGTTGCCGCAGGTCCAGCAAGCGATGCTGATAAGGCTGTTTCTGGTGGTGATGGTGACCACAACTCTTCCTCTTCCTCTTCACGCTCATCTACAGCCTGATCCAGCACTCTTCGCAGGGCACGCTCCATGAAGAAAACAAATGGTATGATGTCGCTGATGGTGCCTTCGTTGCGACTAACTAGGTTTGTCACCTCCTCAAAAGGACGCATGAGCCTACAGGCATTGCGCATGAGCGTCCAGTAACGTGGCAAAAAAATTCCCAGCTCCCCAGAGGCTGTCCTAGCACCCCGGTCATACAAATATTCATTAACAGCTTTTTCTTGTTGGAGCAGGCGGTCGAACATTAGGAGCGTTGAATTCCAACGTGTAGGGCTGTCGCAAATCAAGCGCCTCACTGGCATGTTGTTTCGCCGCTGGATATCGGCAAAGTGAGCCATGGCCGTGTAGGAACGCCTGAAATGGCCACACACCTTCCTGGCCTGCTTCAGGACGTCCTGTAAGCCTGTGTACTTATGCACAAAGCGTTGTACGATCAGATTACACACATGTGCCATGCACGGCACATGTGTCAACTTGCCCAACTTCAATGCCGCTATCAAATTTTTTCCGTTGTCACACACCACTTTGCCGATATCCAGTTGCTGCGGAGTCAGCCACTTTTCCACCTGTGCGTTCAGGGCGGACAGGAGTGCTTGTCCGGTGTGACTCTGCTTTCAAGCAAGTCAAACCCAAGACAGCGTGACACTGCCGTATCCGGGATGTGGAATAGTACCTGGGGAGCTGGGGGGGTGCCGTTGATGTGGAGCAAGAAGCAGCGGCACAAGAGGACTCAGCCGAGGAGGTTATGGAAGAGGATGGAGTAGGAGGAGTAGAGGAGGTGGCAGCAGGACTGCCTGCAATTCGTGGCGGTGTGTCAGGATCGGGACAGGGATCCAACACGCAGAGTACAAACAGTAGCCAGATACGTATACCGGACCTTAGAATGGCCGGACTAACGTAAGTAGTACAGTATAGAATGGTCAAAGACAAGCCGAGGTCGAGGGTAACAGAAGACAGGTAAGCGAGAGACAAGCCGAATCAAGGGTAACAGAGATAAGCAGAGTAAGGTAAACAAGCCGGGTCAAAACCAAAAGGGATAATAGAATACACAAGCACTGAGTGACTAGAACAAGCTAGAACCACGACAGGGCAATGAGCTAATGAAAGAAGCTCTGTTAAATACCCTGTTCAGAGCAGTAACCACGCCTCCGAGGCGTCCTGATTGGTCCTGCAGCAATTGACTGACAGGTCGTTCCGGGGGAGTGTCCTGATGACTACTTCCTGCCTAGATGCTGTAAAAGGCAGTCACTCCCTCGCGGCCGGCCTAGCATGACCGGATAGACCGCGGGGAAGGGAGCCATCAGACCGTCTGGATGGAGGAACAGCTAAGTCTCTACCTCTTTCGGAGGTAGAGACCACAGGTACCCTGACAGTACCCCCCCTCTCAGATACGCCCACCGGGCGGAATGAACCGGGACGAGATGGGAAGCGAGAGTGATACGCCCTGCGGAGATGGGGAGCATGAACATCCTCCTGAGGTACCCAACTCCTCTCCTCAGGACCATATCCCTTCCAATCAACCAGATATTGTACTCTCCCCCGGGAGATTCGAGAATCAATAATAGAGTTAACCTCATACTCCTCCTGACCCTCCACCTGAACGGAGCGAGGAGGGGCTATTGTGGAGGAAAATCTGTTACATATGAGTGGTTTCAGCAATGAAACGTGAAACGAGTTCGGGATGCGTAAGGTATTAGGAAGAGCTAAACGATACGCAACTGGATTGATACGGGTCAGCACCCTGTAGGGTCCAATATAACGAGGAGCGAACTTCATGGAGGGCACTTTTAAACGGATGTTCCTCGTGCTCAGCCATACCCTATCACCAGGAACAAAGACCGGAGCCGCCCTTCTACGTTTATCAGCGTGTTTCTTGACCAACATAGAGTTGTGCACAAGGATTTGTCGAGTTTGATCCCACAACTTCCTCAAATTGGCAACATGAACATCAACCGACGGTACCCCTGGGAAGGAGAATCCGAAGGAAGAATAGACGGATGAAAACCATAATTCATGAAGAAGGGGCTTGAATGAGTAGAATCGCAAATGAGATTGTTGTGTGCAAACTCCGCCCAAGGAATCAAGCCGACCCAATTATCCTGGTGTTCAGAAACAAAGCATCGTAAATATTGTTCAATTTTCTGGTTGGTACGTTCAGCAGCTCCGTTAGACTGAGGATGATAGGCAGTAGAAAAGTTTAATTTAATACCAAGTTGAGAGCAGAAGGACCTCCAAAAGCGGGAAACAAATTGGGAGCCTCTGTCCAATACAATTTGAGAGGGTATCCCATGTAGGCAAAAAATCTCCTTAGCGAATATCTCTGCCAATTCGGGACAAGACGGGAGTTTAGGCAGGGGAATGAAGTGTGCCATCTTAGTAAACCTGTCAACCACGGTGAGGATAACAGTCTGTCTTTTAGAGATAGGTAGATCGACAATAAAGTCCATGGCCAAACAGGACCATGGTTTTTCTGGAACCTCCAAGGGTTGCAGGAATCCACATGGAAGCGTATGGGGTTGTTTGGTTTTAGTACAAACTTCACATGCAGCGATGAACTCCTCAATATCCCTCCGTAAAGCAGGCCACCAGAAGTCCTTAGAGATCAACGCGTAAGTCTTGCGAATACCAGGATGTCCCGCCATCTTGCTATTATGTAAACACTGTAAAAGTTCCAGTTGAAGAGCAGGAGGAACGAAATGACGGCCCGCAGGAGTCTGTTTAGGTGCTAGATGTTGCAACTTAATGATCTCGGCCAATAATGGAGAATGAATCCTGAGATTCGTATTAGCAATGATATTGCATTTCGGAACTATAGAAGAAAGAACTGGTTCAGGTACAGTAGAAGGTTCATATTGGCGAGATAATGCATCGGCTTTAGAGTTTTTAGAACCAGGTCTGTAAGTCAGTACATAATTGAAGTGAGTCAGGAATAAGGACCAACGAGCTTGTCTAGAGGATAAGCGCTTAGCCTCCCCAATATAGGACAAGTTTTTGTGGTCCGTCAAAATCGTAATAGGGTGTAGGGTCCCCTCCAACAAATGTCTCCACTCCTTTAAGGCTTTAATGACTGCTAACAGTTCCCTTTCCCCGATGTCATATCTGCTCTCAGGCCCAGAAAATTTCTTAGAGAAGAAACCACAAGGGTGTAACGGTTTATCCACCCCTAACCTTTGAGACAGAACAGCCCCAACTGCTGTCTCAGAGGCATCGACCTCGAGCAAGAAAGGCAGAGTCGTATCAGGATGGACTAGAATGGGAGCCGAGGCAAAAAGTTCCTTGAGAGTCTTGAAAGCACCCAGAGCCTCCTTAGACCAGAACTTAGTATCAGCCCCTTGTTTGGTCATATTGGTAATAGGCGCAATGATAGAGGAGTATCCTTTAATGAAGCGCCTATAGTAGTTGGAAAAACCAATAAACCTTTGGATAGCCTTGAGTCCTTTGGGCAAGGGCCAGTCTAAAATAGATTGAAGTTTTACAGGATCCATTTTAAAACCTTCCCCAGAAATCACGTATCCAAGAAAGTCTACCTGAGACTGATCAAAACTGCACTTCTCCAATTTGCAATATAGACCATGTTGCAGCAGCTTGTGTAATACCTTTCTGACCTGTCTATGGTGAGTCTCAATCTCCTTAGAGTGTATTAGTATGTCGTCCAGGTAAACAATAACACAATCATGCTGAAACTCCCTAAGTACCTCATTAATCAAATCTTGAAATACTGCAGGAGCATTGCATAGTCCAAATGGCATAACAGTGTATTCGTAATGGCCATACCGGGTATTGAATGCCGTCATCCACTCGTGACCTTGCTGGATTCTCACCAAATTGTAAGCCCCTCTGAGATCTAACTTGGTGAAGATTTTGGAGCCCTTAAGACGATCAAATAACTCGGTAATCAGTGGGATAGGATAGGCATTTCTGACAGTTATTTTATTCAAGCCTCGGTAATCGATACAAGGTCTCAGCGTGCCATCCTTCTTCTTAATGAAAAAGAACCCAGCCCCGGCCGGTGAAGAAGACCTCCTGATGAATCCCTTTTCTAAATTCTCCCGAATATACTCCTCTAGAACCGAGTTTTCCTGAACAGACAAAGGATATACATGGCCCCTCGGAGGCATAGTGCCGGGTAGAAGCTTAATCTTACAGTCAAATGACCTGTGTGGAGGCAAAGAATCGGCATTCTTCTTGTCAAACACTGCCCTTAAGTCTAGGTAAAGGTCTGGTATTTGTCTTTCTGTGGACTGAGTAGGATTCTCCGGTATGTTAATATTAGCTAATGGAGAAACCTTGCACAAACACCGATCCTGGCAGCCCTGGCCCCACGAGAGTATCTCTCCTAACTCCCAATCGATAATAGGGTTATGTTTTTTCAACCATGGGTACCCCAGAACTATGGGAACGGAAGGAGACGAAATGAGCAGAAGAGATAAATTCTCCACGTGTAGGATACCAACATTTAAATTAATGGGTATGGTCTCACGAAAGATAACAGGGTCTAGTAGTGGTCTACCATCTATGGCCTCAACGGCCAAAGGTGTCTCCCTTAGCTGGGATGGGAAATTGTTCTTACTAGCAAAGGCTTGGTCGATAAAATTCTCAGCAGCACCGGAATCTATCAATGCCATAGCCCTTACTACTTCCTTCCCCCAAGTTAAGGAAACTGGTAGCAGAAGCCTGTGATCTTTATAATCAGGAGTAGAGGACAAAATAGAAACACCCAAGGCCTGTCCTCTAGAGAGACTTAGGTGCGAGCGTTTCCCGGGCGGTTGGAACAGTTCGAGAGTAAATGACCCTTGGCTCCACAATACATACACAAACCCTCTCTTCTCCTGTGCTGTCTTTCCTCCTCAGAGAGGTGGGTATACCCTATCTGCATAGGTTCAGTAAGCAAAGATATCGTGGAGTCAGGACTTGGAACAGCGGGAGCTAACCTAAAAGAAGGTCTCTGGTTCCTCTCTCGAGTGTTCTGTCTCTCTCTTAGACGTTCATCTATACGAGAGATGAACGAAATTAAATCCTCTAAATTCTCAGGGAGTTCTCTGGTAGCAACCTCATCAAGGATTACATCAGATAGGCCATTCAAAAATACATCCATATACGCCTGCTCATTCCACTTGATTTCTGCCGCCAGAGACCTGAACTCTAGTGCATAATCCACCAGTGTTTGGTTCTCCTGTCTCAGGCGCAACAGTAATCTGGCTGCATTAACCTTTCTACCTGGAGGGTCAAATGTTCTTCTAAAAGCAGCTACAAATGCGTTATAGTTATAAACTAATGGATTATCGTTCTCCCATAATGGGTTGGCCCATCTCAGAGCTTTCTCTATGAGTAGGGTGATAATAAATCCTACTTTTGCCCTATCTGTAGGATAAGAGCGAGGTTGCAATTCAAAGTGGATACTAATTTGGTTTAAAAAACCATGACACTTCTCAGGAGCCCCACCATAGCGTACTGGGGGGGTAATGTGAGAAGAAGCACCCACTGTGGCTACCTCTAGACCTGAACCGACAGGAGAAACAGGGGTATTACGTATCTCCTCTGGTGGGTTATTGGCACAAGCTAATAGAGCCTGTAGCGCAAGCGCCATCTGATCCATTCTGTGATCCATGGCTTCAAACCTAGGATCAGGAGCAGCCAGCTGACTGTTTGTACTTGCAGGATCCATTGGCCCTGTCATAATGTCAGGATCGGGACAGGGATCCAACACGCAGAGTACAAACAGTAGCCAGATACGTATACCAGACCTTAGAATGGCCGGACTAACGTAAGTAGTACAGTATAGAATGGTCAAAGACAAGCCGAGGTCGAGGGTAACAGAAAACAGGTAAGCGAGAGACAAGCCGAATCAAGGGTAACAGAGATAAGCAGAGTAAGGTAAACAAGCCGGGTCAAAACCAAAAGGGATAATAGAATACACAAGCACTGAGTGACTAGAACAAGCTAGAACCACGACAGGGCAATGAGCTAATGAAAGAAGCTCTGTTAAATACCCTGTTCAGAGCAGTAACCACGCCTCCGAGGCGTCCTGATTGGTCCTGCAGCAATTGACTGACAGGTCGTTCCGGGGGAGTGTCCTGATGACTACTTCCTGCCTAGATGCTGTAAAAGGCAGTCACTCCCTCGCGGCCGGCCTAGCATGACCGGATAGACTGCGGGGAAGGGAGCCATCAGACCGTCTGGATGGAGGAACAGCTAAGTCTCTACCTCTTTCGGAGGTAGAGACCACAGGTACCCTGACACGGTGTCACCAACTCCTCTGCAATGCCACGCATTTCTTGCTTGTCAGCCGTCAGCAGGTTTACCCAATGCGCAGTGTAGGTGATATACCTGCCCTGAACATGCTTTGCAGACCAGGTATCAGTGGTCAGATGGACCCTTGCCCCAACACTGTGTGCCAGACATGCCATGACTTCCTTTTGCACAATCGAGTACAAGTTGGGGATTGCCTTTTGTGAAAAGAAATTCCGGCCGGGTTCCTTCCACTGCGGTGTCCCAATAGCTACAAATTTTTTGAACGCCTCAGACTCAACCAGATTGTATGGTAAAAGCTGGCGGGCTAATAGTTCGGACAAGCCAGCTGTCAGACGCTGGGCAAGGGGGTGACTTGGTGACATTGGCTTCTTACGCTCAAACATGTCCTTGACAGACACATGACTGTGGGCAGATGAGCGGGAACTGCTCAAGGCGGGAGACGGAGTGGCGGATGGTTGAGAGGGGGCAAGAAGGACAGCAGTGGTTGACGTGGCTGAAGATGCTGGACCAGGAGGAGGATGGCGGCTTAGAGTAGGCGTGCTGCTTGTACTCATGTGTTGATCCCATAGGCGTTTGTGATGTGAGATCATGTGCCTACGCAAAGCAGTTGTACCTAGGTGGGTGTTGGACCTCCCACGACTCAGTTTCCTTTGGCACAGGTTGCAAATGGCATCGCTGTTGTCAGAGGCAGACACACAAAAAAAATGCCACACTGCTGAGCTCTGCAATGACGGCATTCTGGTGGTGGACACAGCATGCGTTGATTGGCGTGCTGTCGGGCTGACCCCGGGTGCCGATGCATGCTGTCTGACTGTGCCACTAGCTCCTTGCGACGACCCCCCCCCTGCTTCCAACTCGTCTCCTCCTCCTCTCTGTCTCCCCATCTGAACTTTCGCCCTGTTCTTCTTCTTGCCGAGCGGGCACCCACGTGACATCCATGGACGCATCGTCATCATCAACCGCTTCGATTGTATCTGACAACTCAGAAAAGGAAGCAGCAGCGGGTACAACATCATCATCATCACACCGTACCTCCATGTGTTTAATGCTGCCTGCCTGAGACATATCCCTGTTATCTACATCCTCTAGCAATAATGGTTGCGCATCACTCATTTCTTCAATCGGGTGTGTGAATAACTCCTCTGACATACCAAGTAAAGCGGCTGTGGTGCTAGTTTTGGTGGTGGCGGCAGGCGGGTGAGTGCTATCTTGAGAGGTGCCTGAAGCTAAGCTGGAGGAGGATGGTGCGTCAAGGTTCCGAGCGGAGGCTGTACAAGATTGGGTGTCCTGTGTTAGCCAGTCAACTAAGTCCTCAGAACTTTTCAAGTTCAGGGTACGTGGCTTCTGAAAACTGGGCATTATTCTAGGGCAAAAGGGAATCACAGCACCACGACCACGACGGCCCCTGCGGGGTGGCCTGCCTCTGCCTGTCATTTTTTTGGGGATTAGTGGTACTATGCGTGCAAGCTACTGTGAGACCAGATATGATTGGCAATGTGCACTGGAACAGTTCTGCAGAGCACACGCTGAAGGAAGGACTGACAGAGCCGCTTGAAGACAAGTAACTGCTATTCAATCTATAACAGTGAAAAACAAATTTTGGTTTTAAAAGCACACTATAGAGACACCAGATATGATTGGCAATGTGCACTGGAACAGTTCTGCAGAGCACACACTGTAGGCCTGAGACACCCGCTTGAAGACAATTAACTGCTATTCAATCTATAACAGTGAAAAACAAATTTTGGTTTTAAAAGCACGCTATAGAGACACCAGATATGATTGGCAATGTGCACTGGAACAGTTCTGCAGAGCACACACTGTAGGCCTGAGACACCCGCTTGAAGACAAGTAACTGCTATTCAATCTATAACAGTGAAAAACAAATTTTGGTTTTAAAAGCACGCTATAGAGACACCAAATATGATTGGCAACTGTCAAAGCACGCTGGAACAGGTTTAACTGATCTTCTATTGCAGTGAAAAAAAATGATTTCTTTAAAATCTAAAGCTTAAGCTATTGTTAAAACAGATATGAGTGGTGGCACTGACTGTGCAAATGGGCAAGGCATCCAACCTGACACAGAAGCTGGCAGGCAGGCAACTGCTCTTCTATTACAGTGAAAACAAATTATTTATTTTAAATGTAAAGCTTAACCAATTGTTAAAACAGATATGAGTGGTGGCACTGGGCAAGTAGGCACAGTATCCAATGTGAACCTCACACAGAAGCTGGCAGGCAGGCAACTGCTCTTCTATTACAGTGGAAACAAAATTTTGGTTGTAAAAGCACGCTATAGAGACACAAGATATGAGTGGCAACTGTCAAAGTACGCTGGCTGGGTTGTGAGGGCACACGCTGAAGGAAGGCCTGACAGAGCCGCTTGAAGGACACTGACTGTCTGCTATTAGCTTACACTGGCAACCTTTTTTCTTTGTAAAAGCACGCTAAAGAGACACCAGATATGATTGGCAACTGTCAAATCACGCTGGCACAGGTCTGCAGAGCACATGCTGAAGTAGGCCGTACACCCAGACGCTTGCAGACAACTAACTGCTCTTCTATTACAGTGAAAAAAAAATATTTATTTTAAATGTAAAGCTTAACCAATTGTTAAAACAGATATGAGTGGTGGCACTGGGCAAGTAGGCACAGTATCCAATGTGAACCTCACACAGAAGCTGGCAGGCAGGCAACTGCTCTTCTATTACAGTGGAAACAACATTTTGGTTGTAAAAGCACGCTATAGAGACACCAGATATGAGTGGCAACTGTCAAAGCACGCTGGCACAGGTCTGCAGAGCACACGCTGAAGTAGGCCTGACACCCAGACGCTTGCAGACAACTAACTGCTCTTCTATTACAGTGAAAAAAAAATATTTATTTTAAATGTAAAGCTTAACCAATTGTTAAAACAGATATGAGTGGTGGCACTGGGCAAGTAGGCACAGTATCCAATGAGAACCTCACACAGAAGCTGGCAGGCAGGCAACTGCTCTTCTATTACAGTGGAAACAAAATTTTGGTTGTAAAAGCACGCTATAGAGACACCAGATATGAGTGGCAACTGTCAAAGCACGCTGGCACAGGTCTGCAGAGCACACGCTGAAGTAGGCCTGACACCCAGATGCTTGCAGACAACTAACTGATCTTCTATTACAGTGAAAAAAAATGATTTCTTTAAAATCTAAAGCTTAACCAATTGTTAAAACAGATATGAGTGGTGGCACTGGGCAAGTAGGCACAGTATCCAATGTGAACCTCACACAGAAGCTGGCAGGCAGGCAACTGCTCTTCTATTACAGTGGAAACAAAATTTTGGTTGTAAAAGCACGCTATAGAGACACCAGATATGAGTGGCAACTGTCAAAGCATGCTGGCACAGGTCTGCAGAGCACACGCTGAAGTAGGCCTGACACCCAGACACTTGCAGACAACTAACTGCTCTTCTATTACAGTGAAACAAAATATTTATTTTAAATGTAAAGCTTAACCAATTGTTAAAACAGATATGAGTGGTGGCACTGGGCAAGTAGGCACAGTATCCAATGTGAACCTCACACAGAAGCTGGCAGGCAGGCAACTGCTCTTCTATTACAGTGAAAAAAAAATATTTATTTTAAATGTAAAGCTTAACCAATTGTTAAAACAGATATGAGTGGTGGCACTGGGCAAGTAGGCACAGTATCCAATGTGAACCTCACACAGAAGCTGGCAGGCAGGCAACTGCTTTTCTATTACAGTGAAAAAAAAATTATTTTAAATCTAAAGCTTAACCAATTGTTAAAACAGATATGAGTGGTGGCACTGGGCAAGTGGGCACAGTATCCAATGTGAACCTCACACAGAAGCTGGCAGGCAGGCAACTGCTCTTCTATTACAGTGAAAAAAAAATATTTATTTTAAATGTAAAGCTTAACCAATTGTTAAAACAGATATGAGTGGTGGCACTGGGCAAGTAGGCACAGTATCCAATGTGAACCTCACACAGAAGCTGGCAGGCAGGCAACTGCTTTTCTATTACAGTGAAAAAAAAAATTATTTTAAATCTAAAGCTTAACCAATTGTTAAAACAGATATGAGTGGTGGCACTGGGCAAGTAGGCACAGTATCCAATGTGAACCTCACACAGAAGCTGGCAGGCAGGCACCTGCAATTACATTACACAGGAAAAAAAAAAAAAAAGCAGCCTGATGTTCTAGCCCTAAAAGGGCTTTTTGGGGTGCTATCCTTACAGCAGAGATCAGATGAGTCCTTCAGGATTGTAGTGGACACTGAATACCCTAGCCTAGCTATCAATTTCCCTATCTAATCAGCAGCAGCTAAACTTTCCCTCCTCTCACTAAGCATGCATCTTCCGAATGAATCGAAAATGGATGCTGGGAGGGAGGTTGGAGGGTGTGGAAGGGAGGGAGTGCTGCTGATTGGCTGGAATGTGTCTGCTGACGAATAGGGGGCGGATCGAACTGCGCACGTGTCCGCCCGCCGCGGCGAATGCGAACACGCTAATTTCACCGGGAACTGTTCGCCGGCGGACAGTTCGGTACATCACTAGTGAGGAAGGCTGAACTTGATGGACGCAAGTCTCTTTTCAGCTTTGTAACTAAACTCCTATTGAATTGATATTCAAAGACTAGAGCAGTGATGCTAACCTTGCCACCATAAACTGTTTCTGGATTACATTTCCCATGATGCTCAGCTAGCTTTTCGACTCTAAAAGCAAACTGAGCATCGTGGGAAATGTAGTCCAGAAACAATTTATGGTGTCAAGGTTAGCCATTACTGGACTAGAGCATTAACGTTACACTTAGACTGTTCTAGAAGGATTTTCCAGTACGCATAAAAAAAAAAAAAAATATATATATATATATATATTTGAAGAAGCCAGTGAAAAGCAGGAACTACCCAATGTGCAGCTATATTATACATATTTTGATATTTTGGAAGATTAGTAATGACCATTGTAACCCATTGAATTGTTCAATAATATGCTATTTTCTCTTACTATATATTGCAATATTCACTTATGGATTCATTATATGTTTCTTGAACTCTAAATGTTTTCTTTAATATTACAAAATGAAGCTTTATGACCTTATTACTTGTCAAAGTCTTAATTGAAGATGTACCGTATTTTTCTCTCCATAAGACGCACTTTTTTCCCCTCAAAAGTGAGGGGAAATGTCTGTGCGTCTTATGGAGCGAATATGAAGCTTTACTTACCTGTCTTGTAGCGTTGGCCGGCAGCACAGGGCGCACCGCGGTACTGGAACTTGAATTTCAGGTTCCGGTTTCCGGCGGGACTGAAAGGAAGTGTGCACAAGCTAAGTGCGCACTTCCTTTCAGTCCCGCCGGAAACCAGAACATGAAATTCAAGTTCCAGTACCGCGGTGCGCCCTGTGCTGCCGGCCAACGCTACAAGACAGGTAAGTAATTATGGGACATGGGAAGGGGGACAGTATGGGAGAGGAGAATATGGGATAGAAGAGAAGAATATGGGGAGGGGGATGAAGTCTATGGGGAGGGAGGACGGTGAAGTCTATGGGGAGGAAGGGGGATGAAGTCTATGGGGATGGGGGGAGAGATGAAGACTATGGGGAGGGGGTGGGTGAAGACTATGGGGATGGGGTGGGTGAAGACTATGGGAAGGGGGTGGTGAAGACTATGGGGAGGGGGTGGATGAAGACTATGGGGAGGGGGTGGATGAAGACTATGGGAGGGGGTGGATGAAGACTATGGGGAGGGGGTGGATGAAGACTATGGGGAGGGGGTGGATGAAGACTATGGGGAGGGGGTGGATTAAGACTATGGGGAGGGGATGGATTAAGACTATGGGGATGGGGTTGGTGAAGACTATGGGGAGGGGGTGGTGAAGACTATGGGGAGGGGGTGGATGAAGACTATGGGGAGGGGGTGGATGAAGACTATGGGGAGGTGGTGGGTGAAGACTATGGGGAGGGGGTGGGTGAAGACTATGGGGAGGGGGTGGGTGAAGACTATGGGGAGGGGTGTATGAAGACTATGGGGAGGGGGTGGATGAAGACTATGGGGAGGGGGTGGATGAAGACTATGGGGAGGGGGTGGATGAAGACTATGGGGAGGGGTTGGATGAAGACTATGGGGAGGGGGGATGAAGACTATGGGGAGATGGGGTTGAAGACTATGGGAGGGGGGGAGAAGACTATGGGAGAGAGGAGAAGACTATGGGAGGGGGGGACACTATGGGACAGGGGAGAAACAAAATATTCTGAACAAACTGTCCCATAGTAAGAAACACTATGGGACAGTTTGTTCAGAATATTTTTTTTCTAGGTTTCTTCCTCTAAAAACTAGGTGCGTCTTATGGTGAGGTGCGTCTTATGGAGCGAAAAATACGGTATATTATTCAGTCTTCTTACTTCAGCCACAATAACAGCCCAAAACATTCCATTATGTCTGGATGTAATTTTAAAAAGATATGAAATAAAATAAAAACTGCTTTTTTATATAGTTCTGTCCTTAAAACTAATCTTTTTTTTAAAAACATGACAACATTGAAAACCTGAGCAATAGCATTTATAGTGATACACTTAAAAGCTCTTTTTAAAACTCTCCAAGCTTTCTATTTCCAGATCTGAGCTAAGATTTCCAGTTAAGTTTTTGAACACATACATGGATTCTCCCTCTAAAAATGCTAATTTGGTTTTCATACACTCTGAAATACTTAATTACCATACATAATCAATTTTGAATGCCTAATGAAGGCACATTTGTCATGTACAGTAGTCCAAGTTCAGAACTAAATCACAATTTTTTTTTTCTTGGATCACAAGCTCTGCCTTTGCATTGCTTCATTAAAAGAATGCTCCAATTAAAAAAATATGTATTTCAATTGGGGGATCCCTATTTGTGTTTTGATCACTGCTTCTCCCCATTTTGGCATTGAAAAGATTAATGAGGTAAACTCATCTTTACTCGATACACCTTCTCTGTACACACATTATGAATCATGATGACTTCAATCAGATGCTTTTCAGAGAAGTATAGTTATGTTGGTCACATGCGTGGAATAAGCTTGCACACTACTACAAAACTACTCAATCCTATGACAAAAATCAAGTAATATAAGAGAAACATAGTGGTCCAGAATCATAAGAAAACAATGGTATTATAGGTTTCTGAGGACATCTTAAACCATATGACCATATAT
This sequence comes from Pelobates fuscus, assembly GCF_036172605.1. NCBI lineage: Eukaryota > Metazoa > Chordata > Amphibia > Anura > Pelobatidae > Pelobates > Pelobates fuscus. The sequence continues at coordinate 203,858,682 of NC_086320.1, forward strand.
GTCTCTGGAAACTTTTATCGTACATAATGCCCCTTCTGTTTTCAATCTACATGTCATAGTTCTTCTTAACTAGGCATGAGAAAATAGCACCCACTGTGATAATGTCGGTGTCATACTTCTTCCTTGAGCTAGGTGTCTTCTGAAGTTCCTGGGCTCTCTTTCCCGTTTAGGACATCAGCAATGACACAGTGCACTCCACCTCGGTTCCCCTGTTTATGCTTATCAAGTCCTGCATCTCATGTGGGTACCTTGCCAGTACTACACTACACAACATGGATCACATTTGTTTTGGCATCACACATGTTGCATTTCGCTCAGAAGCCACAGGGCCCACTGTAAAGCCCTTGTGGCTTCTCTTCATTGTCCTCTCATGGTTGGTTGTAGCCCGAGAGTGAGTTACTTATTTTTTTGTATTTCTGGTATCAGACTATTGTTCAACATTTACTCTCTATTGAAGTATAGCTCAATAGTCCAATTCTCTGTTCGACCCACTTCAGTCTGGTTTCCGCGCTCAGTACTCTGTGGAAACGGGATCTGACCAAAGTATTAAATTATCTACTCGCTGCAAAATCTCATGGTCACTACTCTATCCTAATTCTCCTTGACCGTTCCGCTGCTTTTGATCATCAACCGCTTCTTCTCTGTCAGGATCACCATTGTGCTTTACACAATATTGTGTATTTGGGTCTGGCTGGGATCGAACCTAAGTTTCCTGCATCCCAGTCAGTATCCTTACATTGGGCTCCACGCATCTTTGACTCTTTCTGGTTGTTCTTGGTATCCTGTAGTCTGAGCCTGTTTGCCTGGGATTTGCACACCTGTTCCTGGTTCTTTGATGATTGGCTGAGACTCCCTATTTAAACCCCGCAAGTCTGGTTCTCGTTGTCAGATCGTGTTTCCTGTTCCTGTTTGGTTTCACTGCTGTTCATCTGACTCCTGGTTTTGATCCCCTGCTCGTCTTCTGTTTTCGCCTGATTGCCGCCAGCCCTGACTTCTGATTCTGTTACTGACTACTCTTCTGGATATCCCTTGTCTGTACTGCGTTCCAGGAAGCACTGGTTATTTCAGCCCCAGTGCACTGTGTCACAGCCTTGGGGATTTCTGTCCTGAGTCCCCTCGGTCTGTGCCGAATTGCAAAGGGTGCCTTAACTCTGTGTGCCGGACTCCCACTCCAGGTAAGATCCCTGATAGTACGATCTGACCAAATGGAGTCTGCAGAGTTGAAGATTACCGTTGCAGCCTTGACCCAGCAAGTTTCCCAGCTCACCCAGGCTTTGCAGGGCTTACAGCAGGAGCTGGCTTCCCTTAAAGGGAGAGTAACCACACCTCAAACTGGAAAAACAAATATCATACACCATGGCCTGTTCTTAAAGTGAGAGTAACCACACCTCAAACTGGAAAAACAAATATCATACACCATGGCCTGTTCTTAAAGGGAGAGTAACCACACCTCAAACTGGAAAAACAAATATCATACACCATGGCCTGTTCTTAAAGGGAGAGTAACCACACCTCAAACTGGAAAAACAAATATCATACACCATGGCCTGTTCTGTTGCTGTAGCTTATCTGCTGAGTGCTGGTGGAGAGTTATAAAAAGCCCTCCTACCCCCACCTCACAGAATTATAAAGTATCCTATTCACTATATGGCCAAACAAAAATTATGTCCAAATTCCCATTCCTTATGTTACTTGCCCTTGCAAATGATGTGGAGTCTAACCTTGGTGCCCCAGCTAATTCTAGTCCTAATCTCCCCACTAAAAAAGGCCTCTCTTTTGTGCACTGCAACATCCGTAGCTTACTCCCTAAACTGGATGCACTGCAAGCCTGGTGTTCCCATTACAAACCAGAAATCATTGTGCTCTCAGTATCATGGTAAACAACTAAAATACTAGACTCTGCCATTGCAATACATGGTTATTCATGTTTTAGAAATTACAGAGCAAAGAGAGGAGGAGGCGGCATTGTTATTTAAGTTGACAATTCCATAAAGTTTACCCACTTACAAAACTTTAGCCCTCCTGCCACCTTTAAGATCCCGTGGCACAATTAAGATCCCATGCAGTAAATCAATCACTGTTGCAGGAATCTACCGCCCACCTAGCTCCCCACTGCATTCGCTATCTGACATAGCCCATCTCCTTAGTGAAACCATAGCTCAAAACCCAATAAGTGAGCTTGTTGGGAGATTTTTATTTGGAGATTTTTATATTGATAGGCTAAATCCTAAAAATAATAGTTCTTGCTCGCTGTTTCAGACTTTGCAGCTAATGCAATTAATCTCCTCCCCAACTCGCATAAACATTAACAGCCATAACCATACCCTGCTCGATTGGATTATCTCCACTTCTCCTGATAGAATCCAGGAGGCCGTGTTCTCCTTAACAGTTTCAGTGATCACTGTTTAGTTTACTGCGTGCGCAAAATAAAGGCTACTAAATCCTCTCCCAAGGTTAAAATCACCAGGTCCTTCAAAAAATGTAATCTTGAATCCTTTCTTTATGACATCAAGAACCTCCCATGGCACAGATTAAACATTATCCCAGATCTAGACTGTGCAGTTGAATTCTTTCAGTCTGAACTCCTACAAGTTTGAAATTTGCTCCACTACCCTGATTGCCAAGCTAATCAATGACACACATCCTGAAACTATAAATGTGGATCAGGCCCCACTAAATTTGCAAAGACCCAATATAGACAAGTTCATTTTTAGACTTGTACCTATTAGTGTCATGAAAAAACAACTTAATAATCTAAAAATGAAAAACCAGTCAGGACCTGATCAAATCCAAGCAATGCTGTTGAAGCTCAGTGTGCCGGGAATTGCTAAACCGGTCACAACCCTAATTAATGAATCCTTGGTGTCTAGATACATACCCAAACTTTGGAAGACTGCAAGAGTAGTGCCTATCCATAAAAGTGGTGACACTACTTTGGTTTCTAACTATCGCCCAATATCATTGCTCCCAGTATTGTCAAAAATCTTAGAAATATGTGTCCATACGCAACTATGTGAGTATTACCAACAATCAAACTATCTGACCCCTGATCAATCGGGTTTTCGCCTGAATCACTCCACTACAACTGCCCTCTTAAAAGTTTTCAAGACATCCAAACTGGCATGGAACAAGGAGACCTAACTGAAGCTATTTTCCTTGATTTTGCAAAGGCCTTTGACACAGTAGACCACAACGTTCTACTGCACAAACGCAAAAACTCAGGTATTGGTGATTGTCACGTGTGGTGTTCCCCAAGGTTCCATTCTCGGCCCCCTACTATTTACATTATTTATAAATGATCTACCTAATATCTGCAAATCCTCAAATGTACGCAGACAACACAATAATTTATGTAAGCAAATCCGATCTACCGCAGCTTGAGGCTGTGCTCCAAGACCAGTTTAAAGAGGTAGAAGAGTGGATCGCAAAAAACAAACTCTTCCTAAACACTGACAAAACGGTCACAATGATCTTTGGAACAGTACCTAAATTACACAAATTACACAATTCCCACCTATCCATCAAAACAAATTCAAATAGCACACTGACCATAGTCCACTCTTTCAAATACTTGGGTATGTTGTTAGACCCTGATCTATCTTTTGGCCTCTATATACAAAAACTTGCATCTAAACAAGGCTAAAACAAGGTGTCCTGTACAGAAACAAATCCTGCCTAAGCAAATGCTGATGCCAATCATTGATTATGGGGATGTAATACATGCACCTGCACCGCAATCCCACATTAATAAACTCAATACATTGTATAACTGACGATTTGGGCTGCAATGTAATTACAGGACCCTCTATTGTGACATGCTAAAAGAACTAAACTGGCTGTCGCTGGAATCCAGAAGCACCCTTCATATTTCCAGCCTTGTGTTTAAGAGCTTTTCTGGTAAGTTCCCCCCGTACCTGAGCAGAATGCTCTCCTCGGCTATTCCCACCTCCTATAACCTCCAATCCAGTACCAGCACTTTGTTTAGTCTACCTCAATACAAAAAGAAAGCGTCCCGGTCCTCCTTTTGCTACATAGCACCGCAATTATGGAACGACACTTAAAAGAAAAGTCCAAAATCCTTTAAGCGATCTCTCTCTACATACCTCAAAACAGAATGCACGTGTTATGGTTGATTATATATTTCCTACCTTTTCTATGTTAAATTTTGTATATATTGTTTTTGTATTTTATTGTACCCTAAAATCTCAATGTATCCTGGTAACATTTTTAATAAATAAATAAATAAATATGCCTTTTCTTTGTATAGGGTTCTACTTTACTTGCCTCATTGATTGCAAGTTAGGGTGTCTATTCCCAACAGCCATTGAAGTAAAAGGGTTATATTCAAATTTTGTTGTGTCTGGTTCTCTTCAAAGGCCACTGCCATTGTCTTTAAGTTCCACAGATATCAATCTATTATTAGAAACATGTTACTCCAGGGATATCTCAAGCAGCAGGGCATCGACAATGATAAAAGGAGCTCACCCAGTGTTTGCATGTAGATTGCCACGGATGCCAAACATATGCGATGTTCGGTCCGACCCCTATTCGTCATCATTGAGTAAACTTTGACCCTGTACCTCACAGTCAGCAGACACATTCCAGCCAATCAGCAGCAGACCCTCCCTCCCACCTTCTAGACAGCATACAATTTAGATTATTTCTGAAGCGGCATACTTTTTTTTTTGTTTTTTAGTATAATATTTTTTTTTTGTGTTTGTGTTTATTATACATTATCCTCCATAGCCAGTAACCTGTGTTTATTATACATTACCCCCCATAGCCAGTAACCTGTGTTTATTATACATTATCCAATAAGCAATACACAAGATCCAACGCACTCTCCTATCTACTAAACAGCAACTTCAATGTTGACAGAGTTTATTAGTTTTTAAAAGTTTTTTTTAAAAACAACTAATCTAGGCAAAAAAAAAAATAATGGGGATTTAGTTACATTATATGATCATACATTGCATAAGCCTGCCACAACGTCAATGTACCCCATCTTTGGCAGGTCCTACTCTCACAGTCTAATGTCTGCCCTTATGAGATTAACCCACTTACTTGGGGGAAAAATCCAACTCAGGCTCTCTGCAGTACAAGGCTAAATAGGGACCTGAGATGAGGCACCTGTAACAGGGAGGGGTGCAAAACCAAGGAGTTGGCTAGACTCCCAAATATATATATATATATATATATATATATATATATATATATATATATATATGAAACATGGGGGATGGTTGCACTCACCTGAACATGCTTAAATGGGGTGCTGCTGGGGGCCATATTATACAATAAACAATACAGAAGATCCAGCGCACTCTCCTATCTACTAAACAGCAACTTCAATGTTGACAGATTTTATTAGTTTTTAAAAGTTTTTTTATATATCCCCCATAGCCAGTAACCTGTGTTTATTATACATTATCCTCCCCATAGCCAGTAACCTGTGTTTATTATACATTATCCCCCATAGCAGTAACCTGTGTTTATTATATATTATCCCCCATAGCCAGTAACCTGTGTTTATTATATATTATCCCCCATAGCCAGTAACCTGTGTTTATTATACATTACCCCCCATAGCCAGTAACCTGTGTTTATTATACATTATCCCCCATAGCCAGTAACCAGTGTTTATTATACATTATCCCCCATAGCCAGTAACCTGTGTTTATTATACATTACCCCCATAGCCAGTAACCTGTGTTTATTATACATTATCCTCCCATAGCCAGTAACCTGTGCTTATTATACATTATCTCTCCCATAGCCAGTAACCTGTGTTTATTATACATTATCCTCCCACAACCAGTAACCTGTGTTTATTATACATTATCCTCCCACAACCAGTAACCTGTGTTTATTATACATTATCCCCCCACAACCAGTAACCTGTGTTTATTATACATTACACCCCACTAGCCAGTAACCTGTGTTTATTATACATTATCCTCCCCATAGCCAGTAACCTGTGTTTATTATACATTATCCCTCCCATAGCCAGTAACCTGTGTTTATAATACATTATCCTCCCATCGCCAGTAACCTGTGTTTATTATACATTATCTCCCCCATAGCCAGTAACCTGTGTTTATTATACATTATCCCTCCCATAGCCAGTAACTTGTGTTTATTATACATTATCCCACCATAGCCAGTAACCTGTGTTTATTATACATTATCTGGTGTAACGGTAGTGTACATTTAAAAAAAAAAAATACAGAGGGCTTGTTGTCACCTTTCGGGACCCTTGGTGTTGTACGTGGCTGGGTGGAGGAAGAGACCTTCAATGACATCAGTGAGGACAAGGAACGGGACATGGCTAGCTTGGTATCCAACCTTGTGCAAATGGGGAGTTTGCGGTTGTGCAAATGGACTGTTTGCGGTTGTTTGCGGTGCGTTAAACGGGGAGTTTGGTCTGTCACTGTGAAGCGGGCGTAACCCTTACACTACCTGATCGATACAACATCATACCTGATGTTTTAAAGCACGTTATTCCAAACAATTTAGGAATGTTAGGTGATTTATGCCCTTTATGGATTAAAACCAGACTCTGCATCAACCTGTGTTTATTATACATTACCCCCCATAGCCAGTAACCTGTGTTTATTATACATTATCCAATAAGCAATACACAAGATCCAGCGCACTCTCCTATCTACTAAACAGCAACTTCAATGTTGACAGAGTTTATTAGTTTTTAAAAGTTTTTTTTTTAAAACAACTAATCTAGGCAAAAAAAATAATAATGGGGATTTAGTTACATTATATGATCATACATTGCATAAGCCTGCCACAACGTCAATGTACCCCATCTTTGGCAGGTCCTACTCTCACAGTCTAATGTCTGCCCTTATGAGATTAACCCACTTACTTGGGGAAAAAATCCAACTCAGGCTCTCTGCAGTACAAGGCTAAATAGGGACCTGAGATGAGGCACCTGTAACAGGGAGGGGTGCAAAACCAAGGAGTTGGCTAGACTCCCAAATATATATATATATATATATATATATATATATATATATATATATATATATATGAATGAAACATGGGGGATGGTTGCACTCACCTGAACATGCTTAAATGGGGTGCTGCTGGGGGCCATATTATACAATAAACAATACAGAAGATCCAGCGCACTCTCCTATCTACTAAACAGCAACTTCAATGTTGACAGATTTTATTAGTTTTTAAAAGTTTTTTTATATATCCCCCATAGCCAGTAACCTGTGTTTATTATACATTATCCTCCCCATAGCCAGTAACCTGTGTTTATTATACATTATCCCCCATAGCAGTAACCTGTGTTTATTATATATTATCCCCCATAGCCAGTAACCTGTGTTTATTATATATTATCCCCCATAGCCAGTAACCTGTGTTTATTATACATTACCCCCCATAGCCAGTAACCTGTGTTTATTATACATTATCCCCCATAGCCAGTAACCAGTGTTTATTATACATTATCCCCCATAGCCAGTAACCTGTGTTTATTATACATTACCCCCATAGCCAGTAACCTGTGTTTATTATACATTATCCCCCCATAGCCAGTAACCTGTGCTTATTATACATTATCTCTCCCATAGCCAGTAACCTGTGTTTATTATACATTATCCTCCCACAACCAGTAACCTGTGTTTATTATACATTATCCTCCCACAACCAGTAACCTGTGTTTATTATACATTATCCCCCCACAACCAGTAACCTGTGTTTATTATACATTACACCCCATAGCCAGTAACCTGTGTTTATTATACATTATCCTCCCCATAGCCAGTAACCTGTGTTTATTATACATTATCCCTCCCATAGCCAGTAACCTGTGTTTATAATACATTATCCTCCCATAGCCAGTAACCTGTGTTTATTATACATTATCTCCCCCATAGCCAGTAACCTGTGTTTATTATACATTATCCCTCCCATAGCCAGTAACTTGTGTTTATTATACATTATCCCACCATAGCCAGTAACCTGTGTTTATTATACATTATCTGGTGTAACGGTAGTGTACATTTAAAAAAAAAAAAATACAGAGGGCTTGTTGTCACCTTTCGGGACCCTTGGTGTTGTACGTGGCTGGGTGGAGGAAGAGACCTTCAATGACATCAGTGAGGACAAGGAACGGGACATGGCTAGCTTGGTATCCAACCTTGTGCAAATGGGGAGTTTGCAGTTGTGCAAATGGACTGTTTGCGGTTGTTTGCGGTGCGTTAAACGGGGAGTTTGGTCTGTCACTGTGAAGCGGGCGTAACCCTTACACTACCTGATCGATACAACATCATACCTGATGTTTTAAAGCACGTTATTCCAAACAATTTAGGAATGTTAGGTGATTTATGCCCTTTATGGATTAAAACCAGACTCTGCATCAACCTGTGTTTATTATACATTACCCCCCATAGCCAGTAACCTGTGTTTATTATACATTATCCAATAAGCAATACACAAGATCCAGCGCACTCTCCTATCTACTAAACAGCAACTTCAATGTTGACAGAGTTTATTAGTTTTTAAAAGTTTTTTTTAATAACAACTAATCTAGGCAAAAAAAATAGTTACATTATATGATCATACATTGCATCATACATTGATCATACATTGCATAAGCCTGCCACAACGTCAATGTACCCCATCTTTGGCAGGTCCTACTCTCACAGTCTAATGTCTGCCCTTATGAGATTAACCCACTTACTTGGGGAAAAAATCCAACTCAGGCTCTCTGCAGTACAAGGCTAAATAGGGACCTGAGATGAGGCACCTGTAACAGGGAGGGGTGCAAAACCAAGGAGTTGGCTAGACTCCCAAATATATATATATATATATATATATATATATATATATATATATATGAAACATGGGGGATGGTTGCACTCACCTGAACATGCTTAAATGGGGTGCTGCTGGGGGCCATATTATACAATAAACAATACAGAAGATCCAGCGCACTCTCCTATCTACTAAACAGCAACTTCAATGTTGACAGATTTTATTAGTTTTTAAAAGTTTTTTTATATATCCCCCATAGCCAGTAACCTGTGTTTATTATACATTATCCTCCCCATAGCCAGTAACCTGTGTTTATTATACATTATCCCCCATAGCAGTAACCTGTGTTTATTATATATTATCCCCCATAGCCAGTAACATGTGTTTATTATATATTATCCCCCATAGCCAGTAACCTGTGTTTATTATACATTACCCCCCATAGCCAGTAACCTGTGTTTATTATACATTATCCCCCATAGCCAGTAACCAGTGTTTATTATACATTATCCCCCATAGCCAGTAACCTGTGTTTATTATACATTACCCCATAGCCAGTAACCTGTGTTTATTATACATTATCCCTCCCATAGCCAGTAACCTGTGTTTATAATACATTATCCTCCCATAGCCAGTAACCTGTGTTTATTATACATTATCTCCCCCATAGCCAGTAACCTGTGTTTATTATACATTATCCCTCCCATAGCCAGTAACTTGTGTTTATTATACATTATCCCACCATAGCCAGTAACCTGTGTTTATTATACATTATCTGGTGTAACGGTAGTGTACATTTAAAAAAAAAAAATACAGAGAGCTTGTTGTCACCTTTCGGGACCCTTGGTGTTGTACGTGGCTGGGTGGAGGAAGAGACCTTCAATGACATCAGTGAGGACAAGGAACGGGACATGGCTAGCTTGGTATCCAACCTTGTGCAAATGGGGAGTTTGCGGTTGTGCAAATGGACTGTTTGCGGTTGTTTGCGGTGCGTTAAACGGGGAGTTTGGTCTGTCACTGTGAAGCGGGCGTAACCCTTACACTACCTGATTGATACAACATCATACCTGATGTTTTAAAGCACGTTATTCCAAACAATTTAGGAATGTTAGGTGATTTATGCCCTTTATGGATTAAAACCAGACTCTGCATCAACTATGTAATTTTCCATTGGAGTTCTGCCATGGATCCCCCTCCGGCATGCCACAGTCCAGGTGTTAGTCCCCTTGAAACAACTTTTCCATCACTATTGTTGCCAGAAAGAGTCCCTGTGGGTTTTAAAATTCGCCTGCCTATTGAAGTCTATGGCGGTTCGCCCGTTCGCGAACATTTGCCGAAGTTCGCGTTTGCGAACAGAAAATGTCATGTTTGCGACATCACTATTGATGCACCTTCACTTTTGCATCACACCAACATTTTTCCTTGTTTTTTCATTGTATGTATATGTATTTTTCTTTGCTTTTTACTCTGTATGTATATGTATTGGGGCTGATGTGTACTGTGGGCGTTGCTGCTGCCCAAGAGTAGTGGGAGTTTGAGCGCAGGACCTGTATTTTTGCCCAACTGCATCCAGTCAGACTGGGGAGAAGAACAGAAGCACGTGGAGGGATTGGGGGAATGAATGAGACACATCAGGGTTCATTCACAGGGTTAGGGGAGATTATACACATAGAGGGACTGGGGGAATAAGACACATGGAGGGGCTGAGGGTGGAATGAGACACATGGAGGGGCTGCGTGTCAGGATTACAAGTTGATCCAGCATGTAGAACTGCATCACACCTAAGACTAAAGGGTAACTTACCGGGCCATATAATGGCCAGACTTAACGTAACAGAGAATAGTCAGAATACTTGCCAAGGTCAGGGATACAGAAAGAGACACAATGATGAGGGAAAGCCAAAAGTCAAGGATACCAGAGTTCAGGGAAATCAAACGAAGCCAAAGTCAAATACCAGTAAAAAAACGCTCAGGAATACACTCTCAGACAACCACTAGGAAAAACCACAACAGGGCAATGAGCAGAAAGAATAGGTAACCTTAAATACCCATCTTGTGGATGGCCAATACTGGCCTTTGACCCCAGAACGTGCGTGTGTGTCCTTTGTCACGCACATGTCAACGTCTTCCATGCCGTGGGCGAAAATGGGGTTATAAATTAGTGTGGATCCGCAGCGGCCGGCGTCCATCAACATGCTGCTCTGGTCAGACATATTGATGCATCGCTGCTGAACGGCACTAGCGCGTTTATTGGGAAGGCAACCACTATCAATGTCGCAAAGTGAGGATGAACATGTGACACTAGGTGGGTTACTGAGAAACAAGAAAGGACAGGCACACAAAGTGGGCTGGGGGAGAAAGAGACATACAGAGGGACTGGGAAAGGTGAACAATAGTCACAGAGAGACAGTAGGGAAGGAGACACAGGAGCTGGAGCTAAGAGACAAATGGGCTTGGGGGAAGACACACAAGAGGGACTTGGGGGATAGAGAAATACAAAGGAGCTGGAGAAGGGGAAAAGAGGCATTCAAAGGGGGTGGGAGGAAGTAAGAGATACACAACAATGAGGTTGTAAGAGACACACAAGATACATTAACCCCTTAATGATGAATGACATCATGCGCTAACGTTAACCCCAGATGGCCTCGATCGGCGCAATTGTGATGATGGCGGGGTTAACACTCCTCTGGTCTGCCTCGGTATTTGAGGCAGACCGAGAGCACCCGATCGCGCCATCCCTGCAGCAGTGATCACTCTGTCAGGCTGTCAGAGTGAGCACATGTGCTGCAGGGACTTACGATCCGCCTCCCTGCTCTTCTGCGTCAAGTGTGAAGTGCAGGGAGACGGATTAGTGATGATCTTCTACCTGTGTAAAATAAGAATAGTTAGTTTAAAATCCCACCCCCCTTTACCCATTTTAAATAGAAATTAACCCCTTCCCTGCCAATTGATCACTGACTACAACGATCACTTGGCACGGACTATATTTTACTGTGATCTGATTTTTTTAACCCCTGAGGGTCAACTTTTATTTTTTCTAACCCTCAGGGGTTAAATTTATTTTATTAATTAATTTAAATATATTAAAATTATATATTTTGATAGCTGGGGTGGGTGGAAGTTAGTGGGGAATTGGAGAATTTGGTGTTAGGCTAGCTAAGGGTTAATGTTAAAAAAAGTTTTTTTTAAAGTTTTAAAAAGTAAAAAATAATGTTTTAATAACATTTAAAAAAAATTGAAAAAAATCCCACCCCCTTTTACCCAGTCCTAAAAAAAAAATAACCCCTTCCCTGCCAGTTAATCACTGCCTACAGTGATCAAAATACAGATCACCGTATTATACTGTGATCCGATTTTTTTTTTTAACCCCTTAGGGTTAACTTTTATTTTTTAAACCTCAGGGGTTCAATTTATTTAATTAATTAATTTAAATATTTAAAAATTATATATTTTGCTAGCTGGGGTGGGTGGGAGTGGGATATTGTGGAATTTACTGTTAGTGCTGTTTATATTCTATGTTTCTCTGTTGCTATGTTAGCGGTTAACAGTAAAGAAAAAAGTATATAAAAATGTTAAATGTGTAAAAAAAGTTTTTAGAAAGTTTAAGAAAGTTTAAAAAATTTCATAAACAAAAAAACTTTAAAACCGAGTTTTATAGAGTAAAAAATGTTTTAAAAAGTAAAAAATAATAATTTTAAAAATGCTCTTTACCACTACACCTGGAACAAACTAGAGAAAAAATGATCCCACGCTAAGGTTCAAAATATGCCTTTTAAATTACCCCGGGGTGTATTCTTTAATAAAAAGTATGTGTTTGTGGGGAAGTTTGAATAACCAACCAGCTAAACTACTCCAAAATGGAACATGGACACAGCGTAAAACTTCAACGTTAGAAAAAAAGAATGGCAGCTTCTCAAATGTGCCCCTTCAACATTCACATATACCTGGCAAAGGTACATACGGGGGTATTGCTGTACTCAGACGACATATCTGAGCAACATATTTAGTATTATACAGTAGTAGCACACATAAGGTTTGCAAAATATACTGTGCAAACTTAATTTGAATGTCAAAAAGGCAGAAAAAATGCTTATTACCACTACACTTAGTACAAGCTAGAGGAGAAATGATCCCACGCTAAGGTTCAAAATATGACATTTGAAATACCCTGGGATGTAAGAAATAGTATGCCTTTATGGGGTAGTTCGATTATATAGCCTGCTAAAATACTCTAAAATGGGACATGGGCACAGTGTAAAAATTAAAAGTTTGAAAAAAACTGGAATGACTGTGTCTCAAATGTGCCCCTTTAATGTCCACATATGCCTGGCAAAGGTACATATGGGGGTATTGCTGTACTCAGTCAACATAGCTGAGAAATATATTAAGTATAGAGATGTCCCGAACAGTTCGCGGGAACTGTTCGCCGGCGAGCATAGCTTGTTCGCTGTCGCCGCGGCGCGCGAAAATATGCGATGTTCGGTCCGCCCCCTATTCATCATGGAGGTGGGAGGGTCTGGGAGGGAGGGTCTGCTGCTGATTGGCTGGAATGTGTCTGCTGACTGTGAGGTACAGGGTCAAAGTTTACTCAATGATGACGAATAGGGGGCGGACCGAACATAGCATATGTTCGCCCTCCGCGGCGACCGCGAACAAGCTATGTTTGCTGGTGAACAGTTCCCGGCGAACTGTTCAGGACATCTCTAATTAAGTATTATACAGTCGTAGCAGGCACAAAGTTTGCAAAATATACTGTGCAAACTCACTTTGTTTGTGAAAAAGGCCACTACACTTGATACAAGCTAGCAGAGAAATTATCCCATGCTAAGGTTCAAAATATGCCTTTTGATATACCCTGGGATGTCTTCTTTAAGAAATGGTATGCGTTTATGGTGTAGCTGGAATATGTAGCCTGCTCAAGTGCTGCAAAGTGGGACACGAACGCATCAAAACCCTCCATGAAAATTCACACTTAAAAACCTGAACTTGTCACGTCTCTTATACAGCACTGTAACTTCACAACATAGTGTCTAGGTCATACATTGGGCATATTGTTTTACTCAGAAGATGTAACGTAGGATAATTTGGGGGGTTTAATGACAGTGGTACATATCAAGTGTAAGAAATACTCAGCAAAAAATGCAACATATATGTAAAAAGCCCTGTTTTTTTCCCCTCACCACAACATTGACATAAATTGGTGAAAAAATGGTGAAAAAGGCACAATATACACCATATAATATACCCTGGGGTGTCTGCTTTATCAAATGAAAGCCCTTTGTGGGGTTATTTGAACAGTCACACTGCTTTAGATCCTAAAATGAGACATAGGCCAGTAAAATCCATCTGTAAAAATGCTAACTACAGAAACTGAAATAGCCTTGTCTCTTATATGGCATTGTAGCTTTACAAAATAGTGCCAAATGGGGGTATAGTTCTAGACAGCAGATGTATCTGAACACAATATGGTGTTCTGTGCAGGAAGAGCAAACACCAGCTTTACGAAATACATATTACAAAAACCTTGTTATATGTGTATATGCCAAAATAAAGAAAAAAAAAAATGTTACTCCAATATTTAGCAGAGATTGGCAATGAAATGGCTACGTAAAAAGTGTCAAACTAATCTTAGGTAAATAACCTGTGATGTCTACTTTATATAAATATATACTTTAAATACCAGTTTTGTAGTCTGCTTATTTAGTCCAGTTTCATAATTGCATGATGACGTGTGATTTCAGATGACTGTTGCGTCTTTTTGTTTCTTTTCAGTGTGTGATACACCTTCTCTTCCCGATCAAGTTCACCTGTCTCAAGAAGCTCTGGTTGTTCTCATTCTGGATTCATATATTGTTTGACTTCTGTTTACGATTGTAGTGGTTTGTTGTTTTCTTTGTACATTTGTTCTGTTATTCTGCATCATTGAAAGAGGAGTTAAATTGAAGAGGACTTTTTATACCCTCTTACAGCTTGTTTTTCTATTAGTTGTTTTTTTCTCGTTATGATCTGTGCTGCTGGAGTTTAGTAAGGAGAGCTGAATGAAAAAAAGGCCTCTTGGCATTATTAAAATTGAGATTATAGCGGGGTAGTGGCTAGCCACCAAGCAAGATGGAAATTTGAGTCTTAGCTTCGGTACACGGGCTCACAATCCAGACCCATCCAAGCTTTTAGAGGGCAGCAAGAATAAACCCTCTCGCTATGGCACATCATAAAACTTAGAAAGCTGCTGCCAAGGCAGACAAACTGAACACCTTCGGCCAGAAAATCCAAACTGACCTACTTGAAGCCCGGGCCTTCTGCCAAGATGGCGTCGAAGGTTCCGAGGATGTCCACTAGCTACCAGCCATGGAAGCCTCGACAGACCCAGAAAGGATCACCAAAACTGATCACTTGCAATCGCTTGAAGCAGACTCCCAAAAACTTATAATGTTGCGGCAACACTCCATGGACTCGCTACGAAAGGACGTGCAGGAGCTTGGCAAACGCACAAAGCATGTGGAGTCCAAAATGGATGATTTTGCCAGCGAGCATAACGACTTAGCTACTCATGTGGAATCAACAAAATAAAGTGTCAGCGCTATACTTGAAAACCTAATTTAGGTGATCACTCTCAATCTGAAATAAAACACTTATAAATGCGGATTCATGGAAATACTTCCAAGTGCAATAAAATAAAATACAATAAATCAGACCAGCATAAGTGTAGTACTCAAATAATCATAAAAAGTCTTGCTATAGGGTCCAATAAATCTTGGGTGATGATCTTTTACAGGGTTAAGATTAGTCTTGCAGCTATGTCACAGCATCTGTAGGTACATTGTTGCACTGTGGGCTTTTAACCTTGAAATGATAAAAAAAGACCTATCATAGCGTAATACTGCAATTTAATCAAGTTAACATACAAAGCCCTTCCCCCAAATTAAAGACCCTTACATCAGCAAGTTGTGGTACTCATTTCCGATACAAGGGTCTTTAATTTGGGGGAAGGGTTTTGTATGTTAACTTGATTAAATTGCAGTATTATGCCATGATAGGTCTTTTTGTATAATTTCAAGGTTAAAAGCCTACAGTGCAACAATGTACCTACAGATGCTGTGACATAGCTGCAAGACTAATCTTAACCCTGTAAAAGAAGATTCAATCCCATAATAATGAACACCCCACACAAACAGCGAATACTCTTAGAAGGTGCAAAAAGGGAACATATATATATATATATATATATATATATATATATATATATTTGTGGTCGGGGCAATCTAGCCGTAATGATAGTGTAACCTAGTATATTTAACCAATAGACATATTCAAATTACACCAGTCGGTTGTGGTGTGCCGGAACCGACAGAGCAGTAGGCCTGTAATAAAAGTGGGCCCACCTTAGAGGGTGATATGAATAGAGGGAGCGGTGGGAGGGGTGACTCGCCAGACTGTCCACGGTAAGGTGGGAGGGGATTGGCAGCCCTTTTAAGGGAATTCAAGCCCCTCCCACAACTACAGGCAAAGCCTTTACATTTGTGGTCGGGGCAATCTAGCCGTAATGATAGTGTAACCTAGTATATTTAACCAATAGACATATTCAAATTACACCAGTCGGTTGTGGTGTGCCGGAACCGACAGAGCAGTAGGCCTGTAATAAAAGTGGGCAAAAAGAAAATACCATACCAATTTATCATATAACAACAATCGTTTATTCGGATAAGTCACAAAAGCTTGTATTACCTCTTCCACTGGTTCGGGCTGTAAAGAGTATAGGTGGAGCACGTCCAGCATCCCATAGTCCCGATGACATGAGCTAGAATATGGTTGAAGGAAGCTGAGAATGCTGCCCCAATGGGGTAGGAGTGTCCTGATGAAAGGTTTGTATATGCCGAGCCTAGTTAACAGTAAGTGAACACGAAGCATACCTTAAGATGCTGTATGAATGGGAGCCATGAAGTTCTGAAAATGGCTGGACTGGCTGTATCTGTAAAGTGGTGCAATAAGTATCCAGAACTTTACCGGGCCTCATAGTTTAGAGTAGGTAATAGGGGTATGTTAACCGTATGTGCTATAGGGCTAGGTATAGGCTGATGTAAAGATAGGTCCTAATGGTCTAACTATGGTGTCTGTGGTTCTTAGTGGTAAGTCATGGGATGTAAGAACCCATAGTATGCTAGAGGTTTGGCTGTTTTATTGTTGTATGGTCATGTGTTCCGCAGGAGCTGAATCCATAGTTGGATAGTGAATGAATATGTCGTGTGGATCAGTAGCCTTTGATATGGCACAGGTGTTTGGATATGAATTCCTTTCAGTAGGTCTTTATCAGATAATATAAAAGGAATCCTGTATCGTTGGGGTGTTGTAGGAGCATGTGGTGTTGGATATCCATAAGATCCCGTTTAATTGTGTTAAATGATTATATGAGTTTAAGGTGGCAAAATAAGTGAACCCCAAAACAGATTCCATAGCAAACATGTCAATAGCTTGAACCCTCCTACAGCCTTAGTGAAATATGTGAACACCCTTTACCTTTGACGACTGAAAGTGTAAGGTGAGAAATGTGATGTGCAAGGTTAAACCATACCTTATTCCATGAGCATGTCTCGGAATGGCGGGCCGGTAAGCTATCCCGGAAGAGGTGAGTAGTGTCTGGCTTAGGCCCCGAAACGAAACCGATGAATGTGGTCTGCTGAGACGTTTGTGAAACCCGGCATGTGAATACAAGAGAAAAATTAGCAAGCAGCTATACACGTGTTTTCCCTTAATAGTCTCCTTAAGACCAGAGATGAAGATCGGCCCCTATGTACAATGGTGTATGTGAATAATGTCTGACAGTGTGACTGGACCATATTGGTCTCCAGGCTATGGCAGCTTCATGAACGGATATCATATGAAACAAGTTTGGAGTATAGGAGAAGCTGGATCGGGACTTAATGCCTATGGGTCATGACGCGCAACGCCATATATTCCCTCCGAAGGCCGTCAAACCAGAGCATGCCACGGCATCTGAACCAGCAACCACCAGCCCCTCCGGAACTGTGACATCTAACAGAAACAATTAATTTTATTATTTTTATATTGTTACTAATGCCAAGCGGCGAAGAATTACTAAGCAACGTGACAGGTGAGGCCCTGCTAGTAGCCAAGTGGCTTTGAGAGGCTCTATCTATGATTTGGCTCGTGTGGGGTACGTGGCCATTGGCATTATGGCGGGGTGATGGCCTCTCTGTGACTTGTAAAAGCATAAGACAGAAAGGGAGTGACAAGTGAGGCCCTCCCTATGCAACCAAGCGAGGCGGCTAGCTATGCATTGGCCCGAGGGGATGCCGTACCTCCGAATTGAGGATGGGTGTTGGCCTCGCGGGACCACTAACGTAAGGCGTAGAAGGCCAGAAAAACATACCTTGTGGGATTACCAGGAGGAAAATAGGAGCGAGGGAGGTGTTAGATACGTGCTGTAACCTAGTAAAATGATAAGGGGATTGAGTACCCGTGCATATGTAACCTGAGTATTATATGAGGAAAAAGGACCTGGTACTGGCAGGCTAGCTAAAAGCCAAGTGGCGAAGAATTAAGCTACCTCAACGTGACAGATGAGTCCCTACTAAATGCCAAGCGGCGTGAGAGGCGCTAACTATGCGTTGGCCCGAGGGGATATTTTGAGGCCACCGAACGTTGTGGCAGGGTGTTGGCCTCTCGGTGGCAACTAAAGCATAAGATAGAATGGGAGTGACATGGGAGGCCCTCCCTATGCAACCATGCGAGGCGGCTACCTATGATTTGGGCCGAGGGACGTATACCTCCGAGTATGAGGATGGGTGTTGGCCTCGCGGGACCACTAACGTATGGATTAAGACCGGAAAACAGAACCTAGTTGGGCAACCTAATTCTCCAAAAGCCAGTACCACTCTAAATAGAAAGTACGGGGTTGTGAAATGTGCCTGATAAAGTTTGAGTCAGGACGAAATCACTTGCAGGAAAATAGGAGCGAGAGGGTGGCAGTAGATACGTGCTGCAATTCAGAAAATTGATAAGGGGAGTATCTGTGCGTACCAGTTATGTGAGGGACCCAGATTGAGGACTCAAACCATAACGGAAAACCTACCAGAACCTAAAGATAAACAATGAACATAAGACAGAGGTAGGTGAAAGGAATTGCAGTGCTTGTAAAGCAACCTTGCAGCATGACCTAGGTACCTAAAAAGCGAGATGTTAATGCAATAAAATAACTTGCAATGCGTACAACCTACAATCATGTTATCAACCTAATAAGGCCAGTATTGGAGCGATGTCACAGAAACGTAAGCTTAACATCCTGAAATGACCATGTAGGAACAACATAATTGCCAGCTAACAGATAAATTAACCAGCTGCATACCGTATATTTAGAACACCCACACATAAATACATTTACTTGGAATCTGTAAAACCTTTAAAACAACAGGGGCATATGGTTAAACCTTTAAAACAACAGGGGCATATGACTTAAAACCAGGGACATGACATTACACAACCAGGCCACCAGGTGGCGACAAGACTGAAAATCGTGTAACCGAATAGCTGGAATGTAGCCGAACCTAATATCAGTCAGCAATACCAGTTCACACAACCACAGCAAATTATATTACATAATAAGGAATGCCCAAAATTCCCCCTCATGTATACAAACAGAAATTGTGTGGGAACGCCGTTTCCCTGACAGTGCCATTATTACTCACTACTGGCTGAGCGTGATGGGATTTGAGCTGACTTAGTGCTTTCCCGCCTATACTGCTGTGCAGAGCCGTGGTAAGATCTTACTTTACTGCCGTAAATGGACCGACGCCGGTCTTGGAGGGAAGCCGGTACGTCACTACCCTTGGTGCCCCTGTTACAGGGAGATGCGTGGCCGGTAAGTGAAACCCCTCCGCCCCTGTTGCTAAGTGACAATCTTCCGTGCCCGTGTTGATGGGGGGGGGGGGGGGCGGGGGGGAGTAAGGACCTGGCATGTGGGTACACTCCTGCCCTGGAGGTGACACCGTGGGGGAGGAGGTTACCGAGCCGCACTAGAGACTAGTAGCCAGCAGAGCACTGTGGTGAGTGCCGGCTGAGGGGGTACTTAGGTTAGTTTGGCACTCGGGTAAGTTGTCATGGGGGCCCGGCCCCCCTGCGGGGAACTCCCTGAGCCGATGCCCCTGTACAGCAGCCATGGACCTCGGCGGGTCAGGCTGTGTGTGGTCCGCAGGTCGGTACAATGATACCGGCCTGCCTACTCACCTCCCGCCGAAAACAGCCGTGAAAGGAGGAACGCCAGCTGACAGGAGGAACTGCTGGCCATCATTCTGAAACAGCTGCAAGCCATCAGGGAACCGGAAGTTCAGTCCGAAGTCACGTGACTCGCCAGACTGTCCACGGTAAGGTGGGAGGGGATTGGCAGCCCTTTTAAGGGAATTCAAGCCCCTCCCACAACTACAGGCAAAGCCTTTACATATATCGTATGCCTCAAGAAAAAACACTTTGTACACAATAAAAATACCATCCTTTGGGTTATGGGATTACCCGATACAGTATCATGCCACTCATTCCTCCAAAACTAGAGGCTTGTCGTTTCTAATACATAAATCCCTTACCTTTGAACTGTTGAAGATGAAAAAAGATGCTCAAGGAAGGTATCTCGTCTTATACTGCAAAATTAATGAGGCCACATACACACTAGTAGGCATATACAGCCCCAATACACATCAGAGAAACCTTCTACACAAAATCCCTAAACCACAGATGGTATTACTGATACTGTGTGGTGATTTAAACTGCATTCTCCACCTGCAGGTAGACACAACGCTCCCAAAACAAGCCCCCAGGTTCACCACTTTACTGCCACAATGCAAAGCTCTTACCAAACTGATCACAGAGTTTGGCCTATATGATGCCTGGTGCACCCAACATCCCAACGACTGGGAATACATGTACTATTCCCCAGTACACCAAACGTACTCACAAATAGATATAATATTTACATCGGCAGACATGTTGACAGTCATAGTGAGCTGCCAGCTAGGCAATAAAGTGTGGTCCGACCATGCGCCAATGACACTCCTACTGAGAGACACATAGAACCATAGAGGACACCCACTGTGGCGCCTCAATGAGAACCTTCTACATGACCCTAGATTTCCTACCCAACTATAAACTGCTATATCCACCTACTTTGAAGACAATACCCCGCCTGATGTGCAGCCAACATCTGTATGGCAGGTCCACAAGGGTTAATAATCAGAGGGTTAATGATCAGTAGAGCCTCCCACCTGAAATGCACCACGCACAACAAATACCTTGGTCTACTCAGAACTCTTAGAGATCATACGAACAATCACCTCTTACACCCCACAGATACCTCGCAGCAACTAATTAACCAAACAACAAAACACATAAACAAACTACTGCTCCAGAGAATAACATACATAATGCAGAGGTTGCGACTGAAAACATATACACAAGGGAATAGGGCAAGTAAGGTGTTAACGGTGATGCTGCAACAAAAACAAGCCCAATCCAAAATATCATATCTAATAGAACCATCCGGGGGAAATGTAGACAATGCACTACGCATGAATAGTGCCATTGCGGAGTTCTACAACTCCCTCTATAATCTAAGGGAGGACCCCGCGACACACCAACCCACTCACAGTGAAATACAACAATTTTTCTCTCAAATCAACCTCCAATCATTGACACAGTCTCAACAAGACTCCATTCAAGCTTCGATTTCCCTCCAAGAACTAACATTAGTGATCAATGCCCTGCCTCCCGGCAAATCAACCGGGCCAGATTGTTTCACAAACCATTACTACAAAACCTTTCTATCAGTGCTAGGCCCTCACATGGTGAAGACCTTCAACCATATAATAGAGTCAGGCAACATGCCCCCTGAAATGCTTCTAGTGCACATCGCCACACTGCCAAAACCATGGAAACCTCCACAGTAACCCCAAAATGTATGCCCAATATCCATGTTAAACGTATACACAAAAATCCTGGAAAAATTATGCCAACAGGGTGTTCACTCTGATTCCATCTCTGATACACAGACCAAGTGGAATTTGTGATGGATAGGAAGGGAGCGGATAGCACCATAAAGTTGATGAGCCTGATGTATGGACAAAGGGCCAAGAGGGAGCCCAGGGTTATCCTGCCCCTGGATGCTGACATTTAGGCTGAAAAAGCTCTTCCAGTGCAACCTGTCCAGTGCGGTCCTGCAAAAATTTTATTTTCCGACACATTTCCTGTCATTACTCTTCGCGCTTTACTCGAACCCTTCAGCGATAGTAACAAAATGTCACCTGCCTTCATGATCTCGAATGGCACATGCCAGTGATGCCCGCTCTCCCCTCTTCTCTATATTCTGGCATTAGAGCCACTGGCGCAGGCAATACGGGATAACAACTCAATCCATGGCATTAGAATAGGTGACACAGAACATAGGATGACGATGTTTGTGGATGACATCATGCTGTCCTTCACAAAGCCAGAAATATGCCTGCCCACCTTCTACTCCATCCTGGAAAAAAATACAGCACTTGCTCATACTACAAATTAAACATAACAAAAAAAAACAAGCATTGGGTACCAGCCTACCTAAACCTCTTTCCAACCATCTGCATCAAAAGAATGCATATGAGTGTAGACAGGACAGCGTAAAAGTTTTGGGTGTAGCGCTCACAGACAGTTCACAGAGCCTATTCCAGACGAATTACGTCAAACTACTCAACAACCTAAAACACCAATTATTTTGATGGAAAGGATCGTCAGGATAGCAGCGGTGAAAATGTTGATTATCCCCAAGCTTCAATATTTATTCCGAACACTGCCTATAAAGCTCCCAATGCAATATCTCAAAGAAACACAAGAGGTCATCAATAAATTTGTATGGAATTAAAAATACAAAAAACAGAATTGCTGCACAAATTCTGTATAAAATGTTTATGAAGGGAGGCATTGGACTCCCGGACATAACCACCTATTATTATCAAGTTATTGTTATTATTATGTTATTATTTATATAGTGCCAACAAATTCTGCAGCGCTTTACAGTGGGTTGACGACCAGACATGTAGTTGTAACCAGACAAGTTGGACACACAGGAACAGAGGGGTTGAAGGCCCTCCTCAATGAGCTTACATGCAAAGTAGGGAGTAGGGTGAAGTGACAAAAAAGGTAAGGATAGTGTTAGACTAATGACAGTTACAAGAGAGAAATCAGTCGGGAGCTATTAAAAGTTTAATTGATACGCTTTTATGCAGAAGTGGATTTTTTGAAGGAGTGGAGACTGGGTGAGCATCTAACGGAGGAGGGAAGGAGAGAAGTGAGTTCCAGGAATGGTGCAGCCCTCGAGAAGTCTTGAAGGTGAGCATCAGAGGTGGGAGTATGGACAGAAGATAGACGTAAGTCTTCAGTAGAGCGTAAGGGCCTAGACGGGACATACTTGTGTATTAGTGAGGATAGATAGGTAGGAGCAGCATTATGTAGATATTATAAAGTATCCTTCCTTAGCCCCCTGATACTAGCTTTCACCAACATTCCTCAACCCCCTCTTGGCTGCAAATAGAAGATATCCATACAGAGGGACATTCCATAACATTCTTAGCCTGGCAATTGCCACAACACAGACAGCACTACAAACACATCTTACCCATAACGTCCCTCACCCTGAAAGAATGGAATAGATACAGAACCAATCATGACCTCCACGCTACTCTTTCGCCAGTGATGCCAATACCCACCTTTGGTGCCCTAATACCTAATCTAAATATGAGCACATGGGCCAAATATGGCTTAACACATCTTCAGCAGCTCATATATGGCTACAATCTTCTACCATTCGAGTACCTACAAGAAACATATCACTTGCCCTATGCAAATCTACTCCATGTGGAAAACTAACAGAGAGGTACACCCGCAGTTTGTAAATGGGCAGCAACTGTCACACAGAACACCATAAGACAGACACCCATAAACCCGCTTTCATGCTAGCATGGGAAAAAGATTTTCAAAAAACACTAACTAATAACCAATGAACACAAGTGAAATATATTTTTTATGTACTTTAAATGTATTTAATGTGTTGATTTAAATATTATAAGGTTTATTCAGATTGCTTCCAGAACACTGAAATTGAGGAGCCATACCTAGGCCTATAGTATTACAGACTTTCATTGTATAGGAATGGAGACCACATCTGGTTCACTTTAAGAGTGATGTTGAAGGGCTTGTTTATAGTAACCTTTGACCTAAGCTTTGCAAGATAGATTCCCTGGGATGTGTCACATTTCTAAAGACATCTATTCATTTACCATGCATATATAACTCCTTTGTGTAGCTTACCGCCAAAAATATAACGTATGGCTTTAATCATAGATTTCAAATGATGCTAAGTCACACCCCTTTTTCTAAGATAGCCACTTATTTTAAAGTAAGGCAATCTTATGTATACTCCCCTCTGTAACGGAATTTTAAACCCATAAAACTGATTGTAGCGTAGAATTTGTGGCCAATACCTTTAACATCAAAAATGGATAACACCTGGAACACTGCTATGTATTGGACAAAGACTGTTAATGACATGTTATTACCGGATGATATGTATGTTTGAATAAACATAAGTTAAACTGCAAGATACTTGATTCGATTTGTTAAGAAAACTGGTATGTGACAAACAAAGATCTCACGGAATGCCAATTTCCTACAAGAAGTTTTCATGGCCAATAGGAAATTCACACTATGTATGTCACACATAGAAACCTCGAGAAAATTTCTCTATTGTTGGTATATCGTACCCACTAGATTGAAGTAGGGATGTGCATGGGGAACATTTCAGAAATTTGCGACTTCGGCAATTCAGAACTTTGGGACTTCAGCACTTCGGCACTTCAACAACTTCGGAACTTCGGCATTTTGGAATTTCTGGACTTCGACACTTCGGGTCTTGAGGCCGCTTAGTAGATAACTCCCTAATTCCCATGGTATTAGGGAGTTATCTACCAAAAGGGGGACCTATTTTCTTCCCCCCTGGCCCCCACCCCTTAGCGGTGTGTGGGGGCCCTAAATTAGAATAAGGGGGGGACCTATTGTCCTCCCCCCAAGCCTCCACCCCTGAGCGGCGGGTGGAGGCCCTAAATACCAATAAGGCTATTGTCCTCCTCCATGGCCCCCACTCCTGAGCGGCGGGTGGGGGCCCTAAATGAAAATATAATCCCCCCAGGTGACTAGTCACCCCCCTCCCAAAAAATGATTTAACCCCTAACTACCCCCTTCCCCCTAAAAATAGTGAGGGGGGACCATTAACTAGGTACCTGGAAAAAGAACAACTTACCATTTGATGTCTTCTTTT
The DNA here is from genome assembly GCF_036172605.1 of Pelobates fuscus. Lineage (NCBI taxonomy): Eukaryota > Metazoa > Chordata > Amphibia > Anura > Pelobatidae > Pelobates > Pelobates fuscus. The sequence goes on from NC_086320.1 coordinate 203,883,813, forward strand.
TTCTAACATCTTTTTTTTTCAGCCCCAAAAAAGGCCAAATAAAAATCCATAATAACCGACGCACTTTGAACAAAAAAAACAGAGCACAAAAAATATAATCCATGTTCACCGATGGAGGGCTCCCACGCTGTGTAAAATTATAGAGCACTCTGATTGGCTGTATTTCAAGCTAACCAATCAGAGTGCTGTGACAGGTAAATGTAGAGACTTACCTGTCAGTCCCTTCATTTACCTGTCAGAGCACTCTGATTAGATGTCTTAAACCAACCAACCAGAGTGCTCTGAGCCTAATTGCAGGGCGGGGGAAGGCTTTATAAGCCTTCCCCCGCCCTGCAAATCTCAGTCTGCGCAGAGCCCTCCATGACGCCTTCGGAACTTCGACACTTCGGAAATTCGGCAATTTCAGAACTTCGGCAATTCGGAACTTCGGCAATTCGGCAATTCAGTTATTCAGACATTTGGAAGTATCCGAATGTACGAATTGCCCGAAATTCGCCCAAATTGACATTCGGAACGAAACGAATTGCACATGTCTCGACTGAAGCATATCGACCCTGCCAAATCAGACACTTGTTGGAGATGTAAACAATCATGGGGGACAATGTTTCACATATGGTGGACATGCCCAGGCCTAGAAATATTCTGGAAATAGGTTACTCACCTTATCAAGCAGGTACCCGATACTGACTTACCACGTGATCCAGAAATATACCTCCTGCAACTTATACCAGACTGTTTACCAAAACCCAAACAGTATCTGATACAATATCATCATGGCAGCACATAACGCCATAAGCAAAAAATGGCTGCAAAGCAATGCCCCTTGTATAGACACATGTATCCAGCTAGCCAGCACAAAGAGCTACAAAATTATGGCCAGATCCATGAATCACCCCAAAAGCTTCTGGAGAGAGGCCTGGGTCCTCTGGGAAGCACAACAACCCACCCCATCCAATATCCCAGCTTTAATGGCGGTGTCCACAGGGGACTGAACTGATTTAGGCCTAAATGTTGACACCACCCTCTGTATCAAAAGAGGTACGCTTTGCTGGGGGTTAGCATACTAAACTAATGCCACTCCACTTGGTACTAACCTGTACTAAACTATACTTATACTATATCATATCCTTGCAAAGGGTGACCTATTTAGAATCCGAATGGCTCGCAACACTTTGGTTAGATTGTCTGGTGTACAATTAAGGACCGAATGCGCTATACGCCCATGAGTGTGAGCCTCTATCCCCTCCATGGAATACTGGCATACACCGCTCTCCAACACTGGCACCCCAGAACCCAAGTATAGGCGAGAAGCCTTACTGGGACATTTACACGCCTTAGCCGGAAACAATACGCAAGGCAAACCCATCCAGACGAGACTCGAAACCTTCCCCCTTTCTTTTCCTCCTTTTCCTTATACTCCACAGGTTAACATGTTAATTTATGTGTATTGTGTTAATTTATATATTTTCTGTTAAATCATAATGTTAGAAAAACTAAAACAGCTGTACGCAACCGAAGTGCACACTTTGAACAGCAAAGAGAGACAATCAATGTAATATATGTACAGTGCCTATGGTCTGTTGCTTTTTGTTATAAGTAAGGTTTTACAATATCTGTAAGATGTAGCAACATGAATATGTTACACTGTATACTGCTGTATACTTCATACTTGAAAAACAAAAAAAAAAAATTTAAATTAAGATTATAGATACACTATGTTAGCATAATCTAGAATTGTTGCTGCTGATTTAGATACAGTGTTACTAAGCACAGAAAACATGCTCCCATTTATAAATTACCTGTCTTACAAAAGTCACAGATTTTCCATAATTGCCTCTTTTGGGGAGAACAAATCTGATCTTGTGCTTAAAAGTACCATACAAATGCATGTTACATTCTTCCTATCTCAGACACTGTTCCCAAGGAAATTGTTCTTTCCTCTTTGCATAATCTAATTATTTAATTCCACTGTTACAGTAGAAGCTAATAATTGTAAATGTATGCTGCTGTGTATCACTGAATATACCAATATCTCTTTTTATCTTTTAACAATTGTAAGCACCATTTCTTGGTAATTATATTGTATCTCTATATTTAGAGTGTTTTAATGAGATGATCCAAAAAATATACACATACATCAATGCTTTTAGCATCATTAGGTACCTAATGGTTTAAAAACTGTGTGATAAATTCTAAAGGATTTTTACTGATGTCACTCATTGTAATTCTACTGACAGAGAGACCCCAGATGACAAGGACTAAAAGGCTTCAGACTGATAAGGCAATCAAAGAAGACATTAACTCCTTAAGGACAGAGCAATTGTCCAAGTCTGAAACACAACAAAACCAATAATTTGAGCTACATGTTTGTTCAACAAAAAAAATAGCTTTTTTTCATATTATGTGCACTCATATTTATTATGTATCATTTTGTTCAGGATAAATAGGGCTTTCATTTCACATCAAATGTTTTTATATAAAACATAATTTATTATAAATAAAACCGAAATAAGTGTGAGAAATTTAGAAATGTTATTTTCCAAGTTCTGCATGGCATTTTTTTTTAAAATTCTTTTTATTAAAGAATTTTGTAGAGTTAGAGAAAATTTGCATGTGGTTAGCATGGTGAAACACGAAGGTTTCGGTTTTGTTTCATAACATCAGACACATCGAGATGTGCAGATCTCTCATTAAACCTTAAGATCAGAGACATGTAGGTCACCAAATAAGCGTTTAGTGGGTTGCATGTATAACTCAGAACAATCTGTTTCTGCTGGACTTTACATTTGCCAATTTTTCTTGTTCCATCTCCAGATGAATTGCATGCCTTTATGTAAGCATCCACTGCAACGGATCACCTTCCGTTGATGGATGCTCCTAGCGCTTCCTGAGCTTCCTGCAAGAGCAGCCCACCCACAAGAAAGAGTTACTACACCTGGGGTGGTGTGTAGCTTGTCCATGTCCAGGTGCCTCACCACGGCTGTGCGGGAGACTGGTAGACTGCCTTGGTGGGTTGCTGAGTGGGCAGAGACCAGCGGTACTCTGCCCTGGTTCCAGCGCTACCACGGAAGTAGCCTGGTTGGAGCCTGGTTGTGGGAGGGGGAGACCGACTGTCTCCCCTCTGGATACACTGCTCTGTGGCTGGGGGACAGGACCGACCGTCCTTACCCCTTGTGCTGCAAGTACAGAGACTACGGTCCCATCTGCACCATTGGGGGGTGTAACATCTCCCCTTGGTGGGTTAGGCTGCCGCTGGAGAGAGGGTGTAACAAGCTCCTCTCTCTGAACTGTGAACTGCCGCTGGGGAGAGGGGGTAGCAGCCTCCTCTCCATGACAATCTCTCTGCTGGTGGAGAGGGGGACCAACTGTCTCCCCTTTCAATATTTTTTCCTGCTGCTGGGGTGCGAGACTGACGGTCTCTGCTCCCTGCAGGACATTCTGCCGCTGGGAGGAAGGACGGCACCTTCAGCTCCCTGGGGTACACACTGCCGCTGGGGAGGAAGGACGGCACCGTCAGCTCCCTGGGGTACACACTGCCGCTGGGGAGGAAGGACAGCACCTTCAGCTCCCTGCGGTACACACTGCCGCTGGGGAGAAGGGCGGCACCTTCAGCTCCCTGGGATACACACTGCCGCTGGGGAGCAAGGACGGCACCTTCAGCTCCCTGGGATACACACTGCCGCTGGGAATGAAGGACGGCACCTTCAGCTCCCTGGGACACACACTGCCGCTGGGGAGGAAGGACGACACCTTCAGCTCCCTGGGGTACACACTGCTGCTGGGGAGGAAGGACAACACCTTCAGCTCCCTGGGACACACACTGCCACTGGGGAGGAAGGACGGCACCTTCAGCTCCCTGGGGTACACACTGCTGCTGGGGAGGAAGGACGGCACCTTCAGCTCCCTGGGGTACACACTGCCACTGGGGAGGAAGGACGGCACCTTCAGCTCCCTGGGATACACACTTCCGCTGGGGAGGAAGGACGACACCTTCAGCTCCCTGGGGTACACACTGCTGCTGAAGACTGGGTGTCCATATCCTCAACCTCCACAGTTGTCGCTCAAATACCGTTTCCGCACTGTTCTCAGCACTCAACTGGTGCATTACTTTGGAGACCACCTTGTTTGAAAGGTCTGGGCCATAGCAGATCAACCGCCTCTTTACCTCCTCAATGTAAGCGTCACCCTCGTAGCAATGTATCATTTTGAGGTGCTCTTCGCAGGGCTCTCTCCATGCCTGCTCCATGCTGCTGTAGGTAGGGACGCTGCGCAGTGGCTAGCGTTGTACTCAATTTGTAACTCCAAACGTTACCAGTGTCTCTGAGCTGCTTCTCCTCGCACTAGGATGCCATCCCACCGCTTGCCACCAATGTAACGGATCACCTTCCGTTGACGGATGCTCCTAGCGCTTCCTGAGGACTCCACGCACTGCAGACGACACCACAACCACCGCAGACTCCACAACCGCCATAGCTTAACTGGAGCCGCACCGTCTTCCTTCCACCCTGAATGAACCTCCAGCATTCATGACCGTGTGGGAAAGACCTCTCCTCCAAGGAGAGCGTAACAGGAACAAGAACAAGTGATTAAAGCTCAGTGGAGTATGCAGAGCATAGCAATCCCCAGTGTGATATAGCAGTTCCCTCAAATAATGAGACAAGGCTACGTATTGAGGGTCAAGAAGATATCTGGTTTAATGACAGGGACTCTGCTTTTATGCAGTGCTCCCCTGCAAGGGAGGCACCCACAGGCAATTAGGTATTAACCAATCACATATCGGTTACATTCCACACATTCCCTCCCCTCTGCTTGGGAGATAATTGAGTTTCCTACTGTATCTACTCAATTATCTCCAAGCTAAAACTTATACATTTTATACATTTCTATAACTAAAATATACATGTCACAAACATAAAACATACATTTTCATAATCAATCCATTGAGGAGAACAACATATTAAAAAATGGCACGAATCAGACCAGGGGTTCAAAAGTTAGTAAAAGTATTTTTAAAAACCCACTGCCAGCATGGCTTTCCGGCCCAAACCAGTTTCAGAGTCTTCTATCCTGGAGATAATTGAGAAGTAATCCAATTATCTCCAAGGACAGAGGCAAAACTCCATTAGCCACATGGCAGACAAAGTATAATAAAAGACATAAAAATACATACTGTTACATTTATCACATAGAACATACACATTCTACCTATCCCCAGATAGCTTAGATCTGAGCGCACATTATTACCGATGGCGCTCAGATAACCTACATACATTTCAATCGCCATGGAGCCAAAGTCTTTCATACAGTCTTTCAGTATACGGCTGAGCTCCATGGCATAGCTATCTGGGGTAGCATGGCTTTAACAGTCCGCAGAAAGGCACAAATAAACCTTTCGGCAGGGAAAATAACAGGTTTGAACTGCAGGGCCATAGTTGCAGGGCAGGAGGCTAGCAATAAGTCCTCTCCAATGCCCAGTGGCAAATGGCAGTTTGTCGCATCCACCTATGTTTTTTCCATATGCCTATGCATTTATACCCATATGTATACCATCATGTGTAATGCATTGAACAGGTATTCAACTAGGCTGCTTGGCCTGCGCATCCGCAGAGGGGTTGTGTGGAGCGTGCAGGTGCCTGGAGTATTGCCTGGGCACCAGACTCTGTGGGTCGCTCGTGGGCTAATCCCAGTATCTGCTATGCAGGCTTGTCTTCACGTCCGTCGGCTGTATGGAAGGGATTGAAGCCCTAGGTAATCTGGGTGTTCTCACTCCCTCTCTGTCCCGTCAGCTGTATTCTGATAGGGAGGTTACGTCCCAACTTCTCCCAGTTGGTATGACTACCCTTCCCGGGGAGTGTGCCGTGGGTGCCTATGCCCGTATAGTCGAGGTGGGTGACTCTGCAGAGGCTTGGAAGGTTGGGGAAGTGAGGAGAAGCCCTGGAATGTCGAGGTTGTTCCGTATCGAGTTCAGAAAGGGTTCGAGGGCCAGGATGAAGAGCAAGGGTGAGAGGGGATACCCCTGTCAGGTTCCATTCCATATCGGGAAAGGTTCATTAAAAGCCTCATTGATGCAGATACATGCCATAGGCATAGCGTACAAGGCCCTAATCCAGCTCATCATGGAGGGCCCCTATGCTCTTTGGTAGTTTGCAATTAAGATAGAGGAGAGTTCCCTACGCAGGACCGTTTGCTGAGTCGAATCAGCGGGGAGCTGAGTCTGTTTGTGTTGGTTTTCTAAGGACTGTATGTCTGAGATTAGGGTCATGAGGCGTGTGGCATTGTCCCATTTCAGTGCTGTTCCCCTAGCTATGAAGTGGCCCTGTATGACACTTTTGTGAGCCTCCCACAGGCAGAGGGGAGTGACATCAGGTGTGTCGTTCTCGGTGAAGTATAATGTTAGTCTGTCTCGGGCCTCGGACTTCACCACTGGGTCATTGAGGAAGGATTCATTCAGTCTCCAGTTGTGTGTTTTTACTATTTTCTACTTGAAGAAGCCTGGTGTAGGCGAAACGCGTCTAGAAATAGTTTTTAATAAGTTTATATTCTGTTATAATAAAGGAATTTTGGCTCTAAATACTTTGATTGCCACATTCCTTTCCTATTTTATTGTTTTATTTATATTATTTTATTTTTAACCTGACTACATTGTTTCTTACCATCCAAAGAGAATCTCAAAGAATCCTTAGGTGTGGATTGTACTAGCCATACGCTATACATTGAGCAGTGAGCCTGCTTAACACATTGGGAGTACATTTCATACTTTTTATTCCTCTACTACAGTGAGGTACAGTGAGCACTAGTGATGTCGCGAACATGAAATTTGCCGTTCGCGAATGGCGAACGCGAACTTCCGCAAATGTTCGCGAAGGGGCAAACCTGGCGAACCGCCATAGACTTCAATAGGCAGGCGAATTTTAAAACCCACAGGGACTCTTTCTGGCCACAATAGTGATGGGCCCCCACCCACCTGAGCAGTGGGTGGGGCCCCTCAACAAGAATAAGGGGGGACCAAATGTCCTCCCCCCTGGCCCCCACCCCTGAGCGGTGGGTGGGGTCCCTAAACACAAATTGGGGGGGACCTAATGTCCTCCACCCTGGCCCCCACCCCTGAGCGGCGGGTGGGGGCCCTAAATACCAATAGGGGGGACCTAATGTCCTCCCCCCGGCCACCACCCCTGAGCGGCGGGTGGGGGCCCTAAATACCAATAGGGGGGGACCTAATGTCCTCCCCCTGGCCCCCACCCATGAGCGGCTGGTGAGGGCCCTAAATACCAATAAGGGGGGACCTTTTGTCCTCCCCCCCGGCCCCCACCCCTGAGCAGCGGGTGGGGGCCCTAAATACCAATAAGGGGGACCTATTGTCCTCCCCCCAGCCCCCACCCGCCGCCATAAATACCAATAAGGGGGACCTATTGTCCTCCCCCCGGCCCCCACCCCTGAGCGGCGGGTGCCCTAAATACCAATAGGGGGACCTAATGTCCTCCCCCCGGCCCCCACCCATGAGCGGCGGGTGGGGGCCCTAAATACCAATAGGGGGGACCTATTGTCCTCCCTCCCTGGCCCCCACCCCTGAGCGGTGGGTGGGGGCCCTAAATACCAATAAGGGGGGACCTATTGTCCACCCCCCGGCCCCCACCCCTGAGTGGCGGGTGGAGGCCCCAAATACCAATAGGGGGGGACCTATTGTCCTCCCCCCGACCCCCACCCCTGAGTGGCAGGTGGGGGCCTTAAATACCAATAGGGGGGACCTATTGTCCTCTTAACGGCCCCCACCCCTGAGCGGTGGGTGGAGGCCCTAAATACCAATAGGGGGGACGACCTAATGTCCTCCACCCAGGCCCCCACACATGAGCGGCGGGTGGGGGCCCTAAATACCAATAGGGGGGACCTAATGTCCTCCCCCCGGCCCCCACCCCTGTGCGGCGGGTGGGGGCCCTAAAAGAAATGTCCCCCCCAGGTGACTAGGGGTCCCCAAACCCCTAGTCAACCCCTCCCCACCCAAAAAAATAGTCCCCCTACCTACCCCCCTCACCCTAAAAATAATGAGGGGGGAGTCAATAAAGCTAAAAACCTGTAAATAAATAAAAATAAACTTACCATTAGATGTCTTCTTTTTTCTAAAATCTTCTTTCTTCAGCCCCCAAAAAGGCCAAATAAAAAGCCAATATAACTGTCGCACTTGGATTTCAAGCCACCCAATCAGAGTGTTCTGTGTCATTTTACACAGCGTTGGAAAGTTCTTTGGAATTTTCCCACGCTGTGTAAAATGACACAGAGCACTCTGATTGGCTTAAACAAACCAATCAGAGTGTTCTAGGCCTAATTGCAGGGTGTGGCAAGGCTTTATAAGCCTTGACCCGCCCTGCGGAACTCAGTACGCGGCGTGCCCTCGAAGGGTGAAGAAGGATTATTTTTTTTTGCGCTCATTTTTTTTGTGCGACGGTTATATTGGCTTTTTATTTGGCCTTTTTGGGGGCTGAAGAAAGTAGATTTTAGAAAAAAGAAGACATCTAATGGTAAGTTTATTTTTATTTATTTACAGGTTTTTAGCTTTATTGACTCCCCCCTCATTATTTTTAGGGTGAGGGGGGTAGGTAGGGGGACCATTTTTTTGGGGGGGGGACGGGGTGACTAGGGGTTTGGGGACCCCTAGTCACCTGGGGGGACATTTTTTTTAGGGCCCCCACCCGCCGCTCAGGGGTGGGGGCTGGGGGTAGGACAATAGGTCCCCCCCTATTGGTATTTAAGGCACCCACCCGCCGCTCAGGGGTGGGGACCAGGAGGGAGGACATTAGGTCCCCCCCTATTGGTATTTAGGGCCCCAACCACCGCTCAGGGGTGGGGGCCGGGGAGGAGGACAATAGGGCCCCCTATTGGTATTTAGGGCCCCCACCCACCGCTCAGGAGTGGGGGCCGGGGAGGAGGACAATAGGTCCCCCCTATTGGTATTTAGGGCCGCCACCCGCCGCTCAGGGGTGGGGGCCGGGGGAGGACAATAGGTCCCCCCTATGGTATTTAGGGCCCCCACCCACCGCTCAGTTTTTTTTTACTTTAGGGCCCCCACCCGCTCAGTGAGGGGGGACCCTTGCCACAGGCTGCTCACTGTTTAATAGACATGCCCCTACTCACGGTATTGCGAGTAGGGGCACAATTTACTAATACTAAGTAATTTTTACTTAGTATTAGTAAATTTGGCTGAAAGACCACAAAAAAAAAGAAAATAGGGGGCGGACCGAACATCGCATATGTTCGCCATCCGTGGTGAACGCGAACACGCTATGTTCGCCAGGAACTATTCGCCAGCGAACTGTTCGGGACATCACTACTGAGCACTATATATTTTATTTATTTTTTTCGGTTGGAATCATACCGCCGCTGGACTACTTAATTCCGAGTTACACTTCATGTATCCTTGAGTGGGGATCATTTCACTTCACGCATTTTAGCTGGATTTTAGCTCTGGAAATTGTGAGTAGTACCTACTTATGGTTTTTAATATTCAAGTATATTTACTTACTGCACCATTGGATTTCCGTTTCTCTGCTTCTTTTTCATATGTTCCACTGAAATTACAAGTCTGCACCCGTGACGAATCACTGCTGCTCTGCAAGAATTTTCCTTACCTCTATGGACTTTATTACTTTGGACTAGTGTTAAGTTATTTGGACCATACTATTTTACTTGTACCCAATATTTACATTAAAGGCACACCCTTTCTTTGTTTTTTTGCTCTATTTCTAATTATCTATAGGGGATTAGAGAGTACCCCCTTTTCTGTAGGTGTGCTGCCTGTACAGTATACATACTCCTAAATTTTGTAGCACTTTAGCTCTGATCCTACCTTGTCTTTTTTTTAACCTACCCAGTTGTGGCATGTAGGTCTGTAGAGTGGTGAAGCTAATGTCATTGTGACGGGGGCATGGTCCGACCAGGTCATGGTGCCTATATTAGTTCGTCAGATGTTAGTCAGGTAGTAGTGTTGGATAAAGAAATAGTCCAGCCCGGAGTATGTCGTGCTTGGTTTGGAGAAGAAGGTAAAGTCTCTGTCCTCTGGGTGCATGGCTCTCCAACAGTCCACTAGGCGTTGTTCTGTGAGGGTCTTTGTGATAGTGGTCAGGATGTGTTGTGATTTGGTTGATTACCTTGCGGACGTGTCAAGGGTCGGTTGCAGGGCCACGTTTAGGTAACCTCCCAGGATCAGGCACCCTTCAGCAAACCCCTCGATCGCCCGCATAGCGCTTTGTATGAAGTGATGTTTGTGTTTGTAGGGGAAACAGAGGTTAGCAAAAGTGTATGTGCGGTTTGCAATCACACCCTTAACATAAACATAAGGGCCGTGATCATCATGTAGCACATCTGTGGGGGCAAAGTGTAGTGAATTGTGTATTAGGATGACTGTACCCTTAGACTTACTGTCAGGATTATTGCTAAGAAAGTATTGTGCGTAGTAGCCATTCCCCCACTCTTCCTCCCAAGCTAAAACTGGTATACCTAGTATTTGCATTCCCCCTGCTCTATTGTCTCCGCCTACCCACATACCTATCTGTTCTTTTGTTTCAAACAACCCCCACTGATTCTTTGTAAATTTAAACTGACTTCCTTTTTGGTAGGAGTGTATTTTAGTATTGAATTTTATTAACAGTTAAATTGTGAGGAGAATTCTTAATAACAGTAACTGAGCCTATTGGATTAGATAATTCTCAGCAATGGCATTGTACCATAATCATTGAAATAGCACTAAAACTATTGAACACAGTGTAAAATACAACTGGAAGAAATGATTTATCCTTTTTTAGTTATTGGATGGGCCCCTCCCAGTTTTGTTCAAAATATCCCCTTTACTAAAATACAAACTGAGATGTTTAATTTACCATAGAACTAAAGCTTTACTCAAGCCTAGATATTAGGGTGAACAGTGATTAAAATAAGCAATAATAAAATAAGCACATAATTAAAGTTTATCTGCTTCATTAGACTTTAAGGAGGCACTCTAGGGCCACCTACTGGCTATCTTCGGGAGGTACATTGATTTACATTGTTTAAAATATTAATGACGTATAATCATCTTTAACTCTATACTGACATACAATAGACAGAAGTAGGATTGATTACCATATTTTAATATATTTATTGCTATAAGGTTTTATCATGTATAAATATATTAAAAGTTAAGTTTTATTATTAGACCCATAAAGATTATTTTGATATTTACCCTTTGGTGACACCTACTGGTAGGTTTTGTTTAACATTTTTTATTTATTTATTTTCATCCGCCAAATGCTGATTAGTAGAATTAGCTCACCCCCTTCCACCTACCTTACTACCCCTAGACCGGAACTTATTATAAAACATTCTCGCCGAAGTCCCATATTAACTTGACAGATGACTGGTGCCCTCCCACCCCGACATTATCAAATGCCTCTCCGACTGACACCGGGCCCGACACTATGTTCCCTTTACCACTACTGACTTATTCAACTGGAAGACCCATAACTCCTCCTACACAGATAAACCTCAAGCCATGACAGATTTGATTACCTCTATAATCCAGACGCATAATCCCACTTGGGCTGATTGCAAGCAATTACTTATGACATTGTTCAATAACGAGGAAAGAACTCTGATAAATCAGGCGGCAATTAAAGAGCTTGAAGAAGTGTCCCGTACTCAAAATCAGGCCAACCCGGCAGCATGGGCCACAGCCCATTATCCAAACGCAGATCCGAATTGGAATGTTAATGGCGCAGATATGGCCCATTTAAGAGCTTACAGGGACGCCATTATCTGGCATGAAAGCCGGAGGGAAAAGGGCGATCAATATGTCAAAGACGGCTGAGGTATTGCAGAAATGTGATGAGTCGCCCAGTGCCTTTTATGATCGATTATTGGAGGCATACCGGTTGTATAACCCCTTTAATCCAGAGGCTCCTGAGAATTCCCGGATGGTTAACTCTGCCTTTGTCAGCCAGGCCTATGGAGATATAAAGAGAAAATTACAAAAGTTAGAAGGGTTTGTAGGGATGTCTATAACTCAACTAATGGAGATAGCGAATAAGGTTTATATGAATAGGGAGACAGAGACGAAAAAGGAAGAAGAACGAAAGATGAGAAGGAAAGCAGACATGTTAGCAGTAGCTATCACGGGTGTAGATAGAAGGGAAAAGGAAGTGTATAGGGGAACTGAGAAAAGCGAGAATAAGTGGAATAGGGAGCCTTTAAGTAGGAACCAATGTGCATACTGTAGGGAAGAAGGGCATTGGAGAAGTGAGTGTCCACAGAGGGAACAATATGAGAGAGATAGAACAAGGGCAGGATATAGTAATAATTATAGAGGCAGAGCGAGAGGAAGAGGAGGCCCTGGAGGAAATGGTGGGAATAATACAGGAAGCGTTCATGGTGATAGTTATTACCAAGTAGCGCAGAATCCCCGAGAAAGAGAAGATAGAGACTTTGTGGGTTTGGCTGACACTGTCATGGAGGACTATTGATACTGACCGGGCCCCATCCCCCTTGGCCTAGCGGAGCCTATGGTCGATGTAGCAATAGGGGGAAAAAGGAGTTTTTTCATGATCGACACTGGTGCTGAACATTCTGTGGTGACTAACCTAGTCGCTCCTCCTTCAGGAAGAACTATCACTGTAATAGGAGCAACTGGGAGGAGTGCTGCTAAACCGGTTCTTAAAAGTCGACTCTGTACATTGGGAGGCCACGTAGTAAAACATCAGTTCCTTTATATGCCTGAATGTCCAGTCCAACTTCTAGGACGAGATTTGTTGTTGAAGTTACAAGCACAGATAACATTTCTGCCGGAACAACATCCTTGAAGTTTAATGGATCCTCAGGTATAATGACATTATCAATACCGAAGGAAGAAGAGTGGCGACTTTATACAGTGTTGACCAACCAAAACCCTAAGAGTGATGAATCCTTGTTTAATATACTAGGAGTGTGGGCAGAGAGTAACCCACCAGGACTTGCTCGCAATATCCCACCTATACGGATTTAACTAAAACTTGGGGTTTATCCAGTGAGCCTAAGACAATACCATATTCCCCAAAAGGCAAAGAAGAACATACAGTCTTATTTGGATAAGTTCATAAGCTGTAAAGGTGGCCGAAGTGACCAGCAGCAGCAGATTCTTGGCAAGTTATACCAGATCCTGAGAATCCCTGCAAGATCCGGTTGAAGCGTGCAACTCAGTCGGAGTGACGAAGAGTTTTGTTACAAGGGAACATCAACAAGAATCTACAAGTAGGTGTTTTGACGGCCACAATAAAGCCTGACCACCTGCCTACGTTACATAGTCAGAGTGTCTTGAAGGGATCTCTGTGAAGGAAAGTGAGGATCAGAAGGACTCCATTCCCTGCAGCCCTCACACCTGGAAGCTGAGGTGCCATCGCACGGTCGAAGAGTTAGGAAGAAGATGTCAGGAGTGATGTGTTTAATAATGTGTATATGTGTGTTTTTAATTATTCAGGAAGGTAGAGGTACCGACACACCAGGCTGCGAGGTTTGCATTAAGACTACGAAAACAGGCAATCACATTTCCCAGAGCCTTATTTGGCATTCACAGTATGAGTGTAAAGGACATGTATCTAAGTGTAGATACTTAGGCATAGATTATAGTGTATGCCATTTAGGAGCAGGAGAACCTAAGTGTTTTAGCCCTGAGTATCAACCTCGTACAATTTGGTTGACTATTCGGAATGGAGACTCACAGGGGACCCTGATAAATAAGACCATAATAGAAACCGTACATTCTCCAGGTGTTTTGCTATTTGATGCATGTAAGGCGATATCAGGTGGTAGAAAACCGTGGAATGTATGTGGCGATCTTAAATGTGAAAGAACTTATGGGTCTAATGATAAGTATATTTGCCCCAGTAGTAAGTATAAATATATAGATCCAAAATGCCCAAATAAAGAATACAATTATTGTCCGTATTGGTCCTGTGTGGGGTGGGCAACCTGGGGACAGACAGTAGATAAGGATATGATCGTCACTAAGTTGCCTACCAAGCCATATTGTAAGTCTAGGGAGTGTAACCCAGTCCATATACTTATCAATGACCCAGAACGATTTATAGATAGATTTGGGAACTTTTTTGGGTTCCAGATATATGGAACAGGTTTGGATCCTGGGACAATATTATTTATAGGAATAGAGACCGATACTGTGGCAACCCAGACTCATCAGGTCTTTCATTCCTTCTATGAGGAGATGAGTGTGGAAAATAAGATCCCCCATAATGCGAAAAACTTATTTATAGATCTAGCCGAAAGCATTGCTGGTAGTCTTAATGTAACCAACTGCTATGTGTGTGGAGGTACTAATATGGGAGACCAATGGCCATGGGAAGCAAAGGAGGTAATGTATCCTGATTCTGAGACAGTTGAACAGTTAATATCTTCTCAAACTGATTATCAAGTGAGTGTTAGAGGTAAATCTGAGTGGCGATTAAAGACCTCCATTATAGGTTATGTTTGCATTGCAAGGAAAAGAATAATGTTTAATACATCTGTAGGAGAATTGACTTGTCTAGGGAAAAAAGCTTATAATGATAGTACAAAATATATAACTTGGTGGTCAGCTTCAAATGTCTCAGAACCACCTAATCCGTTTGCAATTTATACCAATTTAAAGGATGTGTGGTTTGACTTATCTGCTACATCTAGTTGGAAATCCCCAGCAAATTTGTACTGGATCTGTGGTAAAAAAGCCTATTCGGAGTTACCACAGGACTGGGAAGGGGCATGTGTATTAGGTATGCTCAAACCATCCTTCTTCTTGTTGCCAATTGAAACAGGAGAGACTTTGGGAGTTAAAGTGTATGATGTAAATCATAGAAAGAAAAAGGTACCCCTAGAGATAGGTACCTGGGAAGATAATGAGTGGCATCTCCAGCGTATTATAGATTATTATGGGCCAGCTACGTGGGCAGAGGATGGTACTTATGGATACAGAACCCCAATATACATGCTCAACCGTATCATAAGATTACAGGCAGTGGTTGAGATAATTACCAATGAAACATCACAAGCGCTTAATCTCCTAGCAAAGCATAACACTAGGATGAGGACAGCTGTCTACCAGAATAGATTAGCCTTGGATTACCTATTGGCAGTAGAGGGAGGTGTATGTGGGAAGTTTAATCTAAGCAATTGTTGTCTTCAAATAAATGATGAAGGGTAAGCAATAGCTGAGCTTACTAGCCATATGGTTAAACTAGCACATGTGCCTACTCAAGTATGGAAAGGGTATAATCCGAGAAGTTGGTTTGGTACGAGCAGCTTGGAGGACTCAAGGCACTGGTAGGTGGAGTCTTGCTAATCTTGATGCTGTGCCTCCTCCTGCCATGTCTGATTCCTTTGGTAGTTAGGTCTGTGCAGAGCATTATAGAGAATATAGCAGAGAGAAAGGCCGCTGCACAGATTTGCTGTTTGCAGGTACAAGGCTCTAAATCAAGGAGAACACGTACAGGAAGAGGAATGCTGAGGGGTTCGTATCTCTAGAGAGTCGCAAAGTCTAATCTGGTTTATGGCAACTTGAGGTGTAAGCAAACCCTGATTAAGTGATGCATCTGGAATTATGAAATATCAGAAGCATCAAAGGGGGGAATGTGGTGGAATCTCAGTAAAAATAAATTTAGTAGGCCGAGATTGCCACATGGTATGTGCACTTGCATATGCTGATGTATCGGTCGGTTGGTTGCATGTGGCAACGATACAATCAGTAGTGTAAGGAGCATGTGCAGGAATACAGGATATACGAGTATTCCCCTCCTCCATTGTGCTGGGCAAGCCATGTGGTCAAACAGGAATTTAGTCTCTATTCTGTTGATTGGGTAAGAGTACGTGTAGGTGGAACTGATTATAGGAGGAGCTAGATGTCTATATAAGGTGCCTACACTGTATGATCAGGGCTCAGATTTTAGCTGTTTTTGGTGACATTAGTCCACCTGAGTCCCGGTCGGTGAATCGAATAAAGATCTCTTCCTTCCTGAAGAAACCTGTGTCCATCTCTCTGTGCTTGGCTTCCGTCAGTTTCTCCAGTATCACTTATGTATATAAGCTTATAAACATGGGGGTAGCTAGCGACTGTTTTAGTTAGATCTAACAGTACCATAAAAAAAACATACTTAATATACCTGCTTGTTTTGTCATAAGATTTTTCAGGAATGTCAGACACAGTTGTTGCCTACTAGGAATTATCAGGCCTAGGTTAATGAAACAGGATTCTGCCTTTGCAATAATATTTGGCAAAATGCACAAGGCCTCAGAGCATTGTCATGGCACCAGAGTGACATATTACCATGCATAAAGTTTTAGTTTGTCATATTACCACACATCCTAGTTCAACATGTTTTTTTACTGAGCATCCAACACAAATGCATAATTTTCCTCACATCGCTATGGCTCACATTGCTCTGCCATCAATTTCATCCTGTTTGGCAGTGTCCTTTTATCCTTCCTGCTTCATTGATGCGAAGATGCTTGTGTCATGTGTGTGGCACCACTCACCCTGCCTTTGACTTCTCAAGAATTCAAGAATGACACTGACCTATCACAGGCCCTTAACGGCTATATAAAAACATTCCACACTTGATACTGTGCCCTGTCACAATTTTCCTAGTGAAGAGCATTTTATTTTTAGTTTATATTTAGGCTTTTTGACCTCGGCTAGTACTTTGACCACTACCCATGCCAATTTTCTTGAACCTTGGCTTATCCAAGTCTGGTTACACTAAGGTCCAGTAATACACCTTGTGACAGAGTGTTGGGGATGGTAGTCAGGGGTGTATATCTGACACCCAGACATTTGCACAGCCACTATTCTGACATGTGGGTTAGCACATGCAGCCCCAGGGCAAGTTATGTTTAAATTTAGGTGTTTTTTTTTTCAATGTTGTTATTTGGGTCCCTGGCGTGGAGTATTCAGAAGAGTAGGGTGGCCGATTCTCCAACCCCACTGTCAGAGTGGCTGTGCATGAGTCCAGCCCAGGTTTTCTGAGGAGTTCTGGCTCAATGCCTAACAAGGTAACCTGTAGGGGCTGTGAGCAGCTTTATAACTGCTGTTAAAGCAGGATGGAGAGAGGAAAGTGTTTTGTGGAGAGAAAGGAGGTTGGGAGGTTTTCTACTATTTGTGAGCATTGCTGCTTTGTATATCCTATGGTATCCTGATGTACCTGGCTACCGATTACCTTCCTTACCCCAGAGCAGTGATGGCTAACCTTGACACCATACATTTTTTCTGGACTACATTTCCCATGATGCTCAGCTAGCTTTTAGACTCTAAAAGCTAGCTGAGCATCATGGGAAATGTAGTCCAGAAACAATTTATGGTGTCAAGGTTAGCCATCACTATTCTAGAGGGCTGTACAGTGGCCATAAGATCCTGGACAAACACACGTGGAAGTAAATTTGTCACAACCTCTATAACTTTCTATATCTACATTAGTCAAGGATAACCCAAGCTCTACTTGTTTGGTCTACACATGTCTTGACAAACATATAACAAAACTATAAAATAAAACCAAAACACCATATAACATAAAACAATTAATTTGTTGATGTGCTTTCATGTAATATGCATTTAGTCATACAATATGTGTATCTTAATATTGTAGCATACTATTTTCATTTAGATGTAGGATAGTTATCTGTAATGATTAATAATTAGAAAGCAGACAATGGATGATACTGAATGAGATGTGCTTATTCAGTTGAAATAACTCAATTCCAGCTGCATTTATCATTAGTAAATATGAGAATTGCAAATTCTCTTGCAATTTATTCATTTAGTGGAATATGGTCTTTAGTAAACAACCCTGAAACACTCAAGAGTACTACTTCATTTATAATTCCTAGTTTCACTGCTGGATATTTATGCTGGGGCTGATATGGAGATATAGTAATAATTTCTTTTAAATCATCATTATTTTACAAATGGTTCATCAAATTTCCATACCATAACACATTTAAAAACAAAAACAAAAAAACACTGAACTCAAAATCAATTATTTTTAATTGACATTGATTTTGTTTTGGGCAATTTATTTTATTTTACAAAATTTGCAAAATAAATATTTTGCTTGCATATTCCTATGCCCTGCTGTGTTAACCAATTTACACTGCTTCCATCATAGAAAACATTAAACTCTCTGTCACATGTTCATGACATAAAGCTCCTTTGATCAATTTAGTGGGTTGTGGCTCTTAGGAAAATTATAAACTAAAGAGCATAGCTCAATAGTTGGAAGTAAAATGAGTGTTTCGACAAGGAGAACGTGACATTAGTCAAACACATCAACCCACAAAAACGTGACAAAAAAGACACTTAAAAATAAGCAGTGAATTAAATCCCTCAAAAGTTATATATACATTCTCTTATTATGTCCCAAAAGTGAAAACAAATAAGTAACTGATGTATGATGAAATGTTGCTTAGTATGGTTATCTACCCAATATATTTCTTAGTAACTCCATCACACAGAGATGAGTTCTATGAATATCGGGTCATTGGCTAAAGTTAGTTATAAAGAGAAGAATAAATCACTGCTAACTGACTAGTTTAATGTTAACGTTAAAGTTTATTGGCATTGACACAATACCACCACTTTCCAGAGGAGGTGATAGAGTTAGTCTACTCTTACAGCGTGAGACCTTTTAGATAAAGACTCTCAACACTATATCTCCACATGGACTCAATGAATACATCTCCTTTTCATCTTTTTTGCCTACACGTTAAATATGATAATGGTTATTAATTGTTAATGATTATTTTCAACTATTTTCAGTTATTTAATTTATTGTCTTAAATTATCTAAACTGGTCCTCATTGAAGACCGAATATAGAGATATGAATTATCTTATTTACAATGATAATGATAATGTTACAGTTATATAGGATTTGCAGATACGTAATACATGCATGCCCTAGTCAGTTAGCAGTTATTCTTCTCTTTATAACTATCTATAGCCAATCTCTGTGTGATGGAGTTACTAAGAAATATATTGGGTAAATAACCATACTAAGTAAGTAAATAACCATACTAAGCTACATTTAAAAATGGAGACATTTAATTTTACTATCTATTTTCATATTACTATCTATTTTCATATTACTATCTATTTTCATATTATTACCCAGTCCCTCTAAGATATCTTCTTCCCTTTAACCCCTTAAGGACACATGACATGTGTGACATGTCATGATTCCCTTTTATTCCAGAAGTTTGGTCCTTAAGGGGTTAAATAAGTGTAGCCTCCCTATATCATAGCAGCCTTTTGTCAATTTTTACAATGGAATAAAGGCAACTTCACATTATTTCACAGATTATTCCTATGTTTAAGTATGTCTTTTTTCACTTTTCATACGGGAGCACCGTTTTGGGAGGGATTAGATAATTACACAAAGATGGAGTAAGTAAATTAATTAAGTAATCACATGCATTTGGTATATAAGTGATATTGCAATGATTGAGGGTCAGAAATGTTGACGCTGCACAATTAAAAACATTTTAACTTTTTCATAACAAAGTCCTGTAAGTGCCTACTCCTTTCCAATATTTGAAGAATGTATTATAGTTCCACTGTGGAGCACCAAGCCTATATTATCTAAAGATTTTAGTGGTTCTGAAAACAGTGAGTGCCTTCAAACTTTATTTTTTTTCATATATATGAAAGAATAATTAAAAGACTAATAAAAATAAAAATAAAATAATAACAATATATGTATGTTTCCTATATATATATATATATATACACACGTCCCGGTGCTAGAAAGCACTCAGGAGTATTTCAAAGTAAATTTTATCTGTTGCTTTATTGAGCAATTACAAATTCACACAACATTCCAGTCGACGTTTCAGTCTGTAAAAGGTCTTGAAAAAAGTATTTTACTGACTGAAACGTCGACTGGAACGTTGTGTGAATTTGCAATTGCTCAATAAAGCAACAGATGAAATTTACTTTGAAAGACTTCTGAGTGCTCTCTACTGGTATAGTATATATATATATATATATATATATATATATATATATATATATATATATATATATATATATATATATATATATATATATATGTATATATATATATATATATATATATATATATATATATATATATATATGTTGTTTTAGGTCCCAGTTTATCTCCAGAGCCCTCCAGAATTATTTACATAGTTTATAGGACAGTCTGCAAAGTTTAATTAGCACAACATATTGTTATTGTTAGTACTCGTTGATTTTATGCTGCCTTATGGTTATAATGGTTACAATGATTTAGGCTACCTGGGTTTTGCACGAGCAAAGCCATCCTCTACACACACTACCACTAAAAACAGACCTCATAGACAACTATGCCTAAGTGAACAGTACACTTTCGCCATCATTGGCACCATAACCTGAAACATAACTATAAAATCTATTCTTTCTCCCTCCCTACTGACAAGTTTATAACCGCCCCTATTACACACACTAAGAAGGGAGAATAGACAGCAGAAAACGGAACAGACAAACAAAAAAACAGGGGGGAATATATATATATATATTTTTCAACGACAATGATGCTCAGCAGCTGCCCCAACCAAGATGTTCCCGCTGTACACATAGCTTATCAAATAACTTATCACACCACGTCGTCATAAACACCACCACCCCACATGCGGCAACAATACACCAAATTTATACCATTTAAACAGTCTAGTTTTAACACCAGACAGAATTTTGTACTTTTTTTTAAGGTATGTCACAAGATCACCAGGTCCACAACTCTGGGAACATCACCATCTTATCCACATGCGACACGGGAGGGGAATTTGGAATTGGAAGCATGGGGAAATGACTGAAAGCCTAACAAGGGGATTGCGTAGATGAATTACACAAACACAAATTACACAAACATTAACGCACAAATTGATAATGGAGGGAAAACTTGCACAGGTACCCCAAGTACTGCAGAGCATACCACTATTCTCTAGACTACCACAATAGTATCACTCAACGTCAAAGGTCTCAACTCTCCACACAAAAGGAGGCTAGTGCTCACAGAAATAAAAAAGCAAAAAGCACATGTTATATTCTTTCAAGAGACACATTCCAAATGGGGCCATAGGCCAAAATTTAGCTCACTACAATTCCCACACAACTACCACTCATGCTATGAAACAGAAAAGAGGGGCATATCTATCCTAATTATCAAAGACGTCTCCTTTTCACTCCTAAAGAATGTGAGAGATAGGAAAAGTAGATTGCTATTGTTACAATGCATCCTGAATAATGAAAATTACACCTTCCTAAATGTTTATGGCCCCCGCGAAAACAAATTAGAATTTTTAGAAAAAATCTTTGCCATGACAACCCTAGACAGCCTAGGTTTGATTATTGTAGGCAATGACACAAACTTTATGCTTAACAGTTCCTTAGACTCATCATCACCATCCTACACTCCAACCCTCAACAAGAAAAAAACTGAAAATGATAACCTAAAAAATGTGCCAAACAATAACTCAACATGGTTTTGTTGATCCACAGTGTATTTATCATTCAAATAAAGTAGATTATACGTTTTACTCATCTGCACATAACGTTTATACCAAAATCGACAGGTTTTTAGTTCCTACCACGCTTCTCCCACCCATCCAGAACACACAGATAGGAGTGATGACATGGTCCGACCATGCCCAACATCATCTATCATATACCGAAAAATGCCCAAACTGGAGCAGAGGCACATGGCGCTTGAATGACACACTCCTATTAGACCCGAAGCTAGTGGATACAATTAGGACAGAATTAACTTCTTACTTCATAATAAATATACCTCCAGAGTCCTCCACTGAAAACATTTGGCAAACATACAAGGCAGTAATATGAGGCCACTTTATCTAAGCAGCAAGCTTCGCCAAAAAACAGAGGTTAGAGAAATACACTAAACACATTCAAGAGCTAACAGAGCTTACCCATAACAACAAGTTAGAACCCTCAAACACACACACACAAACATATTCTCACCTTACAACATCAACTCAGAGAAATGGAACAGCACAAAACCTACTATCTATTTCAGACTATAAACATAAATTTTTCGCTCATGGCAACAGAACAGGAGCGACTTCGGCCTCCCGACTGAAATTGCGTCTTCCCAAATCTAAGATTGCATACATACACTTGAAAAATGGCACCAGACTTCTGAATCTGCAAGCCATAGTGGATGAATTTGATAATATAAAAATAGTAAGAATGTGATTAAAAAAAAAGGTGCTCAATCACCTGCGTGAATCACTCTAAAAGCACACAAAACAGTGAAAAAGTAAAAGTACAAAAGTGAGAGCACACTATATAACATAAATACCACAAATTCTCGATTGATGTGGAATCTAAAAATATAAATACAAACAGACCATAGGGTAATATAGTTAACACAGTAAAATATATATACACTTTGCTGGTGCAACTCACATGGTTCTGAACCACTTAACAAAGCTGGTTCAGACTAGTGGCATGGTATGGAGGATACAGCGGATGATAGTAGTGGGTCAGGAATTTATTTTTGCCAATCTCAGTGAAAAATGCTTCCAGGATGCAGGAAATAGATGAAGAAAAAGTAAATTTATTAGACAAAAATAAATAATAAAAATTACCTCACATAAAAACTAAAAGTCTGCTTGTCCACTGACGCGTTTCGGCTACCTCCTTAGTCCTACCTTTTAAACCTTATTGGAGTCTATTGCATAAATATTCTACTTAGAAATGTAACTTTTTAAATACATAATGAAAACACTATAAAAACAATTGTTAGAAGCAATGTATATATAAAATACAAATATAAAAATAAGACATTGTCAGTAGTGATGTCCCGAACTGTTTGGCGGGAACCGTTCGCATGCGAACATAGCTTGTTCGTGGCAAACGCGGCGGGCGAACATATGCGATGGTCGGTCCGCCCCCTATTCGTCATCATTGAGTAAACTCTGACCCTGTACCTCACAGTCAGCAGACACATTCCAGCCAATCAGCAGCAGACCCTCCCTCCCAGACCCTCCCACCTCCATGACGAATAGGCGGCGGACCGACCATTGCATATGTTCGCCCGCCGCGTTCGCCACGAACAAGCTATGTTCGCCACGAACAAGCTATGTTCGCCACGAACAAGCTATGTTCGCCAGCGAATGGTTCCTGGTGAACAGTTCGGGACATCACTAATTGTCAGCTTTACTATATATTCAATAGATAACATAGAGGTTAAAAGGACAGTATATGCTACTGGATTAGATTTTATTGGCATTGAAAGTGTTAAAGCCCATTGGGCTTTTTTTTACTAATTTTTTATCTTTTATATAGGTTTTACTAATTTAATCTGTTTATATCATTAATTAGGATAATTTTTACTGTCCTATGAATTTGTGGTATTTATGTTATATAGTGTGCTCTCCCTTTTGTACTTTTACATAGTGGATGAATTTGCTCATTACTATTGGTCTCTTTATAACATACCAACTGACCAAAACACTCTAACCCCTACCAAAGACACAATCCAAGACATCGTAGACAAAGTGAGCCTACCTATTCTCTTCTCTGAAGAAATCGACCAACTAACCAAACCGTTTGATAACACAGAAATATTGCAAATCATTAGACAATTACCGGCTCACAAGTCCCCAGGACCTGACAATCTTAAAAAAGCTTATTACCAAAAATTTGCAGATATCCTAACCCCATAACTTGCAAAAATCTTTAACCATTGTTACAGCACTGGGGCAATACCCCAGGATATGTTATAGGTCCTAGACATGTGCAATTTTTTCATTTCGAATGTACATTTGGACGCATTTCGTGAAATTCGGAAATTTGGATGCTTACGAGTGTCCCAAGTTCAAATTGCTGAATTGCTGAAGTGCTGAACTGAACCGAATTGTCGAAGTTCAGAAGTGCAAAACCGAATTGCCGAAGTTCCGAATTGCTAAAGTACTTCGGATTTCTGAAAATTGGCAAAACATTTGGTTAGGGTTAGGGGTAAGGGTTAGTGTTTAGGGTTAGGGGTTAGGGTTAGGGTCTGAATTACCAAAGATCCGAATTGCCAGTGTTCAGAATTGCCGAAGTGCCGAACCAAATCAAATGCCATTGTTCCGAATTGCCAAAGCAGACAAGTTTTTTAGTTAAAAAATAAATAAAAAATATATAGATACTATATCTATATTAGAGTGGAGCGCTGGGTGAAAACTGAACCACGCATAGATAATAATGCTTACCCCTCAAGGTATGTAGGGGAAAAAGTGGCATCAGACGGAATATATGAAATAAAGACACATAAAGAATATAGTGCAGATGGTATTGTTACAAATACCCTCTGTCTGCCGCTTGTTACAATGTGTCTGTTCCTTTTCTCTAAATAAACCAAAAGCAATTCACCAAGTCTTTCGTATGAACGAATGACCGACCACCAGGCATATGGAGTGTGCCGCCTGTTAGTCCCCCAGAAGCTGCGGTTTGCCTGGTTAACCTTTTTCACCTCCAAACCACCAAACAAAATGCCGACGACTGAACACCCTGCATGAGGAGTGTGCCACTTATTAGCTGCCCAGAGGCTGTGGTTTGCGGTTAACCGCAGCTTAATTGACGAACGGCTGGGTGGCCATCGTTCGTATGAACAAACACGGGGCAGCGGCCATCTTAAACTGCTGAACGCCCAGTGAGGTTTGTCGTTGACCGCATGGTACTGTTTTCAGCCACTATTTTACAAGAACCCCGCTGGGACCTCCAGACTTCCATCCGTTAGTTTCTAAACACACAAACACAGCACCATTCGGCACTTTCATACTCCCGAAACTAGACAGACCCTATGACTAAAAATCTGGGAACTAATCCTGTGCTGAATTATGCTGTTGAGAAAACTTAAACCCCATGGCGATCCAACTGTATTCGTGAGATCTGAGCGCTTTTCGGACATATTGAGCGCTCAGATTCAAGCTATCCGGGGATAAGCTGAACATAGGGGTTGAATATTGTATAATATGAGTTATGTATTTTTATGTGTTTTTTGTTACAGTGGCAACTTAAGAATATTTTCTGTACCTGGAGATAATTAAGTTACTATGTTCACTTATGCCAATTATCTTCATGATAGAGGGGAAAGTTCAGAAAGATGCACTTTATTCTGGTTGGTTGATGTTCATTTTGTCCCTGTGTTCCATGCAAGTTGTTCAATAAATCAGTCTTCTTACCCTCAACTAGCAGCCTTGACTCGTGTTGTAGGGAAATGCTAATCATTAGCTCTGTTCAGAGCTCCAAGAACTTTGTACACTTCCAGGGATATTGGTAGTTGCTGAAGGGAAACTTTTCACTGCTCCCCAAGCTCGGGGACAAGGACATCTTGGCGGTCCAACCCTCAGCTAGCCTGGGGCAACCGTAACAGGTATAAAGTGCTAATAGTTCAATATACTTGTGGCATGTATCAACTCACATGTACTTGAGCCTGTATAATAACTGTCTCAATAAAAGGAACTTTTATGCTCTTAGGGCAGCATAACACCTCTGGCAGATATTAGTTGAATATTCTCCAAACATGAAAAAGGAATAGAAAATATACAATATTGCAGAGAATTTTCAACAATTGTGACTTAACAAATATATAAAGATGTTAAGCTCACCTTGTTCAGAACCTGATAAGCCTGGCTCTGAGGTAGAAAAGCGAGATGTCAAATTATGGGGTGACACTACTCTTATTGGAGTACAGAAGTCACAAGGTCAGGTCTGGACACCGGATGGATCCAACAATGATTTATTAATAATAGAAATATGTATGTATTAAAACTAATAAACAAATTTAAAAAAACAAATGTTGGGAATAGTCCAGTAAGTGTAGATCCTGTTGCCAAAACACGTTTTGCTTTGAAATAAACTTCCTCAGTCAGCTGTTGCTTGCAGACTTCTATGTTGTTTTTTTATATGTTGGCGCCGGGATCGGTCTTCCGGTCATGTGGGGTATTCCCATCCAATAGGAAGGCTGAGTCTGTGATTAGGGTTACACACTGAACATGTGTGTTGTTCGGCTAGTTATGACGTGCAAACTTTTCCTGCACGTCACCTCCTAGTACACCGGTTTCTGACACTCTTCATCACATTGTGGGCAGAAGTGGCGCCATGATCCTTTGCGATATGTCACTTCCGCCCACAGCGTAAAGATCGACCGCAGCTCCTATAAAGGAGTGGTGGGCGAATAGGCTAAATATGCTCATATGGAGCAGGAGATGGGAAAAAAGAAAAAAAAGGATAAAAAGAGTAAAAAAAGAAGATCAGTATACAAGTATTAAAATAGGAATCACATCATAGAACTTGCAAATTACAAAACATAGAACCAATTCTAAAATTAAAACTATAATACGGGCACATAAGGACCTTTGATGAATTGGTTACACCTGAAGGTTTAAAGTGCATTCTTCTAAATGAATTAATAGTAGAGTTTGGAGAGGTGAGAGACAAAATGAATAGATAAATAATAGCAAGATCTGTGGCAATAAAAAAAAAACAAACATAAACACAAATCCAAAATTGTAATAAGCAATTCATTAAAATTTATAGAAAATTGTTAAAATTCATAAAAAATATATGTTTTTATTTTATATATTCCGTCTGACACCACTTTTTTCCCCTACATACCTTGAGGGGTACGCATTATTATTTTTGCATGGTTTACTTTCCACCTAGCGCTCTACTCTAATATAGATTTAGTATCTATATATTTTTAATTTATAAGTGCTATATACACACTAATCTCACTTAATGAAATTTTACTTACCTGAATTTCCGAACCAAACTGAATGTTTTGCCCATGCACATCCCATTATTTGCACACATATCCACATTACCCAAGCCAGGCAAACCACCCAATGTGTGCAAAATTTCAGACCTATTTCGCTGATGAACAGTGACTTCAAAATCTATGCCAAGATTCTGGTGACCAGACTCTCTACCATCCTTACCAGGATCATCCAAAATGATCAGTCAGGGTTCGTACGGTGTATGAAAAGGATTAGGGAAACCGCGCCCAACAGTATATGTGCAAAATAATTTTATACTTACACAAATCTTTAGGGTTGTAGATTCAATTCACCTCAAAGATAAAAGGACAAAAAATAATAGTGCAGTACAGTATGTACAGTGAGTAAGTAGTGGATAATCATTTGTGGTTTCCACTCACATTTATTTGAGCTAACCTAGTGCTCTGCTGTATTGTGCATGGACGGAACAATCCCCGTCTAAGGATGTATGGTGGTATGGAAGTCACAGGTGCCTCAAATAGGGTGCAGTATACAGGACATATATTGAGGTGAATTCAAAAAAGAAATACTCCAATGGCGAAGTAAGTACTGGTAAATATTCAGATGAAAAAATAAAGTAATGTACTTACATTTACTAGAGCAGAACTTGCTCTAGTATAAATGTATAAGCCCCTCCTAAGGATATGATGGTGAAAGGAAATAATGGATTGATGAATAAAGGTATATATATAAATATAAAAAATACTATTTATTAACCATACAAAATTAATAAAAACAGTATAAAATAATTTTAAGGAGTCCCACTTAATGAATTTCGCATCTCCAAGGCTTCTTCAGAAGTGTTAGAAGGGTTCGAACGGTGTAAACAGGGCTCTGATAACACCCAAAAAATCCTAAATATACTCTCCCGTATGGATTTACAAAACAAACAGAGCCTTCTACTGGCGTTAGATGCTGAGAAGGCCTTTGACCACTTAAATGGGGATTATATGCGCCAAGTACTATTAAAATATGACTTTCCTGGGATGATTCTAGTCAGGAGTGATGTCCCTATATAATAACCCCTCCGCCAAAGTAGCGAATGTATGATTTGTGTCAGCTCCCTTTTCTATTACGAACAGGATGAGACAAGGGTGCCCCCTTTCACCTTTCCTCTTTATTCTCTCCCTCAAACCTCTAGCATACAAAATACGACATAACCAAGACATCCAGGGGCGTAAGGATAAAGAGAAAAGATTACTGTCTATCGATGTTTGCAGATAATATTCTGCTGACTATAGGGGACCCTTCCAGATCCCTACCGACACTACTAAACCTACTATCCAACTATGGAAGGGTTTCATACTACAAGTTAAGTCAATCTAAGACACAAGCAATGCCGATACGATTGTCAGCAGACATTGAGAGAACATTACGCAAATAATATACCTTTGACTGGAAAAGATCTGCCATCACATACCTGGGTGTTCGTATACCCTCCACCCTAAAAAAAAGTTGCTACAGTAAATTACAAACCACTGATACAATCTTGCAAAATTAAAATACACAAATGGAAATCAGTAAAACTGTCCTGGCTGGGTCACCTAAATGCCTTAAAAATGAATATATTACCAAAAATACTCTTTGTCTTTCAAATGCTGCCTGTCCAATCACCCAGACACCTATGCAAACACTTGCAATGATTGTTGGGTAAATTCTTGTGGGAAAGCAAAAAACCCAAGCTAGCTATGGCCCTTATACAAAATCACCCAAAAATGGTGGGCTAGGCATGCCAAATATCTTACTTTATCATAAAGCAACCATGTTAGAAGCAGCCATCAAACTTCACGCACCCAGAGGCAGACTCCAAAGGGTCGATATGGAGCATAGCCAGGCCCCAAATGTCCCATTGCTAGATGTTCTATGGACACCCCCGTCATTGAGGAGAACCCAACATGACTTTTTTCCCACAGCACTACTGACACTGTAAGCATGGAATACATTTCAGAGGGCAAAATTACCACATAATAAACCTCATCCCAACACACCCATAACAACGATCCAACACCTGTCCGCATGGATCTCAGCCAAACCTTGTCTAGATACTGGGGTATCCTTGTTAGGAGATTTGTGCAATCAGGGACAAATACTGACCTTCCCAGACCTGCAAAGGAAATACCCACTAGCAAACTCCTCAATATTTCACTACCTACAAACTAAAAACATTATAGCAACATATGGAATCCCATGGGATACATACCCATCCACAGACAACAAGCCATACCACAACATTTTGAACAGGTGCAAAACATCCCCTACTAAACCCAAATCCCTATCCATATGCTACGCGGCTCTGATGGAAACTGCTTCAGATGGACCCCATGGCTTTAAAACCCAATGGTCAGTGGAACTCCCACAGGCACCTTCATTAAATGCTCTAAAAGGTCTCACAAAATGCTATTCCCATATAGAAGCACATCAAAAAATGAATATATAGGTGGTACCTTACACAGAGTAAACTACATAAAATATACCCCTTAGTACAAGCAACCTGCTGGAGATGCGGATTAGCAGAGGGGACCATGTCCCGCATGTGGTGGGAGTGCCCGACTATAAAACAAATATGGGCAGAAGTGGGCAAAATACTCTCCGCCCTAGATATTGGAGACACCCATAGATCGCCATCCACATGCCTTTTTTCTTTTTTCCCCAAGGTCACACCCAGAGCCTCCAAACAAATCACAGCTGTTATAGCCCTAAACTGGAAGCAAAATACATGCCCCACTTTTGTACACCTTTAAAGATAAAATCCAACAATACTACATATATGAAAAGCTATCCACAGACTCTGCAGAGCGCAGAAAAATCTTCGAAGACCAACGGTCGCCATGGGTAACATATCTTCAACATAGCAGCTAAAGCAGTGCATTTGGGCGTATGTGTGTGAGTGCATGGGGAAGTCAGCGAGAAGGGGGAGGGAGTGTGTTGGTGTGTGTGTGGGTGCCCACTGGTGTCCATGCAGGCACCACACTAACTACCTGGAACGAACTGTAACAAGACATAAGCAAATGTTGCATTTAGGTGTTATATATAGGTATATGAAAATGTTCTATATAAATGTTATATATAAATGTAACATGATATATGCTGTCTACCAATGTCATACTTACTACTGATGTGATGTGCACGACTAGGTTATTCCCCCTCCCACTTTCTTTTCTGTATCCCAATCTACCGTCATATTTTCTTTCTGATTTGAGCGACGCTCTAGCACAGATAATCTGTGCTATGGAGCAGGAAGTTCCCTCTAGTGGCTGTCTAGTAGACAGCCACTAGAGATGGAGTTAACCTTGCAAGGTAATTAATGCAGTTTATAAAAAACTGCAATAATTACACTTGCAGGGTTAAGGGTAGTGGGAGTTGGCACCCAGACCACTCCAATGGGCAGAAGTGGTCTGGGTGCCTGGAGTGTCCCTTTAAGTCTAGGATAACCTTATGCCTATCCCATGCATGCGTAAACTCCCTCACTGTGTTAACCTCTACCACTTCAGCTGGAAGGCTATTCCATGCATCCACTACCCTCTCAGTAAATTAATACTTCCTGATATTATTTTTAAACCTTTGCCCCTCTAATTTAAGACTATGTCATCTTGTTGTGGTAGTTCTACTTTTAAATATAGTCTCCTTCTTTACTGTGTTAATTCCCTTTATGTATTTAAATGTTTCTATCATATCCCCCCTGTCTCGTCTTTCCTCCAAGCTATACATGTTAAGATCCTTTAACCTTTCCTGGTAAGTTTTATCCTGCAACCCATGAACCAGCTTAGTAGCTCTTCTCTGAACTCTTTCTAGAGTATCAATATCCTTCTGAAGATACGGTCTCCAGCACTGCGTACAATGTTTCAAGTGAGGTCTCACCAGTGTTCTGTACAATGACATGAGCACTTCTCTCTTTCTACTGCTAATACCTCTCCCTATACAACCAAGCATTCTGTGTTGTCTTCCTACCGTTAAGTCATCTGAAATAATTACTCATAAATCCCTTTCCACAGATGTTAAAGTTAGTAGGGTATCAAATATCCTATACTCTGCCCTTGGGTTTTTATGCTCAAGGTGCATATCTTGCACTTATCCACATTAAATGTCAGTTGCCACAGCTCTGACCATTTTTCTAGTTTACCTAAATCATTTGCCATTTGGCTTATACCTCCTGGAACATCAATCCTGTTACATATCTTAGTATCATCAGCAAAAAGACATACCTTACCATCAAGACCTTCTGCAATATCACTAATAAAAATATTAAAGAGAATGGGTCCAAGTACAGATCCCTGAGGTACCCCACTGGTGACAAGCCCATGCTTCAAATATACTCCATTGACTACAACCCTCTGTTGCCTGTCATTTAGCCACTGCCTTACCCATTCAGCAATATTGGAATCCAAACTTAAAGATTGCAGTTTATTGATATGCCTTATATGTGGAACAGTGTCAAAAGCCTTACTGAAATCTAGGTAGGCAATGTCTACCGCACCACCCTGATCTATTATTTTAGTAACCCAATCAAAAAATCAATAAGATTAGTTTGGCATGATCTCCCTGAAGTAAACCCATGTTGTCTCTGATCTTAAAAATCCATGTGATTTTAGATGTTCAACAATCCTATCCTTTAACATGGTTTCCATCACTTTCCCCACTACTGAAGTAAGGCTTACTGGCCTATAGTTGCCCGACTCCTCCCTACTACCTTTCTTGTGAATGGGTACAACATTTGCTAATTTCCACACTTCTGGGACTACTCCTGTTAATGATTGGTTATATAAATCCGCTAATGGTTTTGCTAGTACACTACTAAGTTCTTTTAATAACTTTGGGTGTATCGCATCAGGCCCCATCGATTTATTTGTCTTTACTTTTGACAGTTGAAATAGAACTTCTTCCTCTGTAAACTCACATGTAACAAATGACTCATTTGTCCTTTTTCCTAACTGAGGCCCCTTTCCTTCATTTTCATCTATAAATACTGAACAAAATGCATATCAGATTGATCCCACCCATAATAGCAGTCCAAAACCAAAATGCCGACAAGTTCTCTCTGCACAAGAGATACTGCAACCCCAGACGATCATGTCAGCCTTTTTTGGGCCTCATCAGCGAGGTGTAGCTGATTCCCTTCCAGGTACAGTGAGCATGGGGTCCACATCTGGATTGATTACCCTTTTAGCTTAGGGAGAGCCCAAGCAAAAACAGAGAATATGAGAATGGGAAAGAGCTTAGAGAAATTCAGTAAGTTGGCCTTTGTTTCTTGGGCTCTCCCTAAACTAAAAAAAGTAATCCAGCCATGGATCCTGAGCTCACTGTGCCTAGAAGGATATCAGCTACACCGCGATGATGAGTCCCAAAGATGGCTAAAACAATTGCTCAGGTTTGCTGTATCTCTTGTGCAGAGAGAACTTGTCAGCATTTCAATTCTGGGCTGCCCTTATGGTTCGGATTGGTTTGATATACTATGGTATAGATTCACTCTGTAATGGTACATGTAAGCAAAAACTAGCACTTAGTTCCGCTAAGCTTTCGCCCATTCTAAGACTTCTCATATACTCTGTTTTTTGTTGCAAAACTTTTAGTTCGAAGCAAATGCAACTATGAGAATGGACAAAAGCTTAAAGAAACATGCTGTTTGGTTAGTACAAGTGCTATAGGTTCTCTTTTAATAGCACTAGTAAACAAACACTATCATGAGACCCGAGCTGGGATTTACAGAAGGACAAGTTATTACATTTCTCTAAGCTTTTGTCCATTCTCAGAGCTCTCATATTATGGTTTTGTTGCTATTCATCACCTGTAATATTCTCTGCTAAAATAGGACTGTTCATTTTACCTAACACGGTTAGCAAGTCAGAAATATTTATAATGGGTCATATTCTGAAAACTGCAACATCAAGTTTACCTTGTTATTGGAAATATCCAACTATTTCTAAATTAGAAGAGATTCTTTCATTAATATTTTAAAATAAATGTCATGAGCTAGCTACTAAACATTTTTTTTTACACCTGTTCTAGTTGAATTAAAACAGGAGTTTGGGTATTAATATTAATAAGAAACATCAAGTTTAATGCATTGTTTAGATAATTTGGATCCTTAGTTTTTTTGTTAACTTTTTAATACGATTTATCCCATTTTTATTTGCTTACATTATATTATTAATCACAGTCAATTCTGCTGCATTGTAATCAGGGCCGGCCTTAGGCCTTTAGGCGCCCTGTGCGAAAAATCTTCACAGCGCCCTCCCCTCGCGTCATCCATGTATAGTGTGTGTGTGTATAGGAATGTAGTGATTGTATAGGGGATTTATTAAATTAATAATGATTTAAAAACACATATTAATTCCTTCTTTCCTGTTGTTACCTAGTTGGGAGAGGGTCATTTTAATTATTTACCTTGATCTCCTCGGAATAAAAATTTGTAGTATTGCGGTGTTTCTCCATTTATCACTGAGCTCCACAGAAACAAAACGCTCTCACAGTAGTGTGGTGTGTGCCAGTTTATCACAGAGCTCCACAACAATAAAACTCACGGTAATGTGGAACTCTGTGACAAGCTCAAACACTACACAACAATACAACTCTAAGTAATGTGCCTATTAGTGTATCACCGAACACCCTAACTATAAAACACAGAGTAATGTGCATTTTATATACCAGAGCTCCACTGTAATACATCACACTATAATATGATGTAATGTTTGTGTTGTCTGTGTATGTGATAGGTGTGATGACTGTGTGTGATATGTATGCTATGTGTTGGCTATGTGTGATATTTGTAATTGGTGGATTACCTGCGTGTGATATGCGTGTATTGGTCGTAGGTGATATTTTTGCTGGGTTTATTGACTGTGTGTGCTGGGTATTTAATTCAGCAAAAAATGTGCATTTAGGCCTATATAGCCACATGCACACAGTCGCATGCAGATAGTGACATACACAGGATCAGGCAGAAACACACAGGTACAGACAGTCGCACACATACACAGTTACAGACAGATAAACACAATTACAGGCAGACAGTCACACACACAGGTACAGACAGTCACATACATACAGGCACACACACATACATTCTTGCACACACATACTTACATGCAGTCACACACACACAGGCAGGCATCCACACACAGGCAGAAAGCCACACACACACACAGAGGCAGACAGCCACACACACACAAACACACAGGCAGACATCCACACACACAGGCAGACATTCCACACACAGCCAGCCACACACACACACACACACACACACACACAGCCACACACAGAAGAAGACAGTCACACACAGAGTAAGACAGCCACACACAGAGTAAGACAGCCACACACACAGGCAGACAGCCACACACACACACACAGGCAGACAGCCACACACACAGGAAGATATCCCCACACACAGGAATATATCCACACACAGAGGCAGACAGCCACACACACAGGCAGACAGCCACACACACACACACACAGGCAGACATCCACACACACAGGAATATATCCACACACAGAGGCAGACAGTCACACACACACAGGCAGACAGCCACACACACACAAACAGACAACCACACGCACAGGCAGACAGCCACACACACAGACAGCTACACACAGACAGTCACACACACACAGGCAGACAGACACACACACACACACACCGACAGTCAGTCACACACACACACACAGTCAGACACAGTCAGGCAGACAGTCACACAGACACACACGTACACAATCAGTCACACAGACACACACACAGGCAGACAGTCACACACAGTCAGTCACACACACACACACACACACAGTCACATACACAGTCAGTCACACACACACACAGGCAGACAGTCACATACACACAGTCAGTCACACACTGCTGCAGTTACCCGGCACATTTAGCTCCGCCTCTGCCGCACAGTAAGCTCCGCCCCGCCGCATAGTGAGCTCCGCCCCTGCCGTAAAGTTAGGCGATTTAAAAAAAATATATAATCCTGGCCGGCCATGTGCGAGCTGTGTTGGCCACATGGCGCCCCCTGCTCCATGGCGCCCTGTGCGGCCGCACAGCTCGCACACCCCTAAGGCCGGCCCTGATTGTAATACACATATTTGTCAAACATGATATTGTATAATCCCCTTTTTGTTTTATCATTTTTGTATTAATGCTGTTAGCCCTTTTTATTGTGTTAATATTTGTTAAACTTTTATGTTGAATGTCCTATATTTCTTTGCAAAAAATAAAAAATAAATTAATTTGTAAAGAATGTAGTGAAGAACAAAATATCTCCTTAAAAATAAGACAAAGGACGTTCAGATAAATAATAGCAATAAAGTACTCTCTCTTTCTCTCTCTCTAAAGATATATATAATTTCAGGTTAAGTCAGCTGCACTCACGGTCTCCATAAAAACACTTATTTATTGGGTCAGTTTAACCCCTTAAGGACCAAACTTCTGGAATAAAAGGGAATCATGACATGTCACACATGTCATTTGTCCTTAAGGGGTTAAAACGATCAACGTTTCAGTCTAAAACTAGACTTTCTTTAGGATCAGCATAACTAAAACATTGTACCACAAGAAATATATACTGTACATACATCAATAAGTGTAAATTAGACTCACCCAGGTGTTGTGCATGATCAGTGGCGTCCCGCCGGTACCCGGGGTGCATGCTTGCGCGTACTCCGCACCCAATGATGCATTAGCGTCAATGCCTGATCGCTTTGCGCTGATTGCCATAGCAACATTTGTATACAAGTGTAACCAGGGTGACTAGCCATTCTCATGTGGGGGACTGGAACAAAGGATGTGCATAAATGGTATAGCGCAAGCTATACTACAACTGTGAAACAGCAAGTGCATAATGAATGGGAGATACAAAGAGAACAGAATGAATAAATAAACCTCTGTCAAAATCTAATCTAGTGCCAATAGTGCACTGTATTGTGAATTGTCAAGTGTGTAGTGAGTACACCACTTCATAAATCAAGAGCACTGTATATAAAGTGCTAAAGTGTATCTAATTTTTAAAGTGCCACCACTACGTAAGGTACATAGAAGTGGCACTGTGAACATACTAAAGTGCTACTTATACTTAAAGTGCATAATAATATTAAAGTGCATACTAATAATAAAGTGTCACTAATTATAAAGTGCATAAATTATTAAAGTGCAACTAATTTTTATAGCATATTAGATAACATATAAATATAGTGGAGTGAAATAGCCCAAAGACGTGTGTAGCGGAGAGCCGATCTTGCACAGCTATTCTCCACTAGAGATTCCAGTGAGGCTCAGGAACAAGGTGATGTTAAGTCCATAGGCAAGGTTTCCAGCAGGTAAAGTAATACAGCAGTATCCCCATCGCAATCCCAATAACTGGACGACACACAGTTTCAGGAGTAGACTCACAAGCTTTATTCCACAGTTCCTTAAAAAGCCCTCTCCCATGCAAGGGAGGAGGTTCTAACACTTAAGACATTATCCAATCTCTAAGTAGTAACCTCCCACAGATCTCCTCCCCTCCTCTAGCATCATAATCCCCTTATTGTGTACACAGTTTTCCCCGAGTTTTGGATGTACCCTAAATACTTGGGGTACATCCACAAATCCAACATCCCCAGATAGCTCTATTCTGGGGGACCAACATACTTAAAAATTAGCCCATTCGGATGAATGGTTAGTGAGATATGGGGTTCCAAAGATTTGACCGACCGCATGGGTAAAGTATCCGAAAACAGTTCCATGCATTTTGGCCCTGCGGTCGGTCACAAACAAGGGAATGAAAACAGGCGAATTGCCTGTGTTATAGAGCCTGGAGAGGGTTTGAATGAATTCCCTTGTTTATGGGGCTCTTTCTACCGAACGGCGGGTCATTCGGTAGTTTCCATACGAATTTCTGGAAGTATGGAGGTCTCAGCGGTGTTTGCCTAGTCAAGTGTCCGATTTTAGTTCCAGACACTCGACGGCAAAACACCGCTGTTCGGTAGTTTAAGATGGCCGCCGCCACGTGTTTGTTTCCCGAATGGCGGCCACCCAGAGGACAAAGACCACACTGCACTGATTGCCAATTACCTGTTTGCAACATTGTTGCAAACGGTAATTGGAGGCACACTCATTCCTGGGTGGTCTGGTTGTTCGGTAGTTTCATTCCCTTGTTTTATTTGAATGATTCTACCGAACAACTAGAGGAATACAATTCTTTACATACATTTAACTGTCATTATACCCGGATACCATGCTTTCTATACATGTACATACACATTAAACCAGCCATATGACCAAATACACTTATTCTCATACATGTCGTGGGACAGCCCGGTACCAATCCGCTACACTGCTCCCCCTTGCCCACAAGCCGGCATACACAGTCTGATCCAACACGGATCGGCTTGGGGATGTCCGGGGGCTCACGGATCATTTCTCTAAGTCAGTTTGTCTTGACAACCCGTCAGCATTTCCATTCTGCTTACCCGGCCGGTACTGGATATTAAAGTCAAAAGGCTGTAGCGCCAAACTCCAGCGCAGCAGCCTGGCGTTGTCTCCAGCCACCCGGTTCAGCCAGACTAACGGGTTGTGATCCGTGAGCAAGGAAAAGGGCTGTCCATATAAATAGGGTTGTAGCTTCTTTAGGGCCCACACCACAGCCAGGCATTCCTTTTCGATGGCGGCGTAGCTTACTTCTCGAGGTAACAGTTTGCGACTGATGTAAGCCACTGGATGTTCCCCGCCATCGGCCCCGACTTGACTCAGTACTGCCCCCAATCCAAACATAGAAGCGTCTGTGTGAACAAGAAAACGTTTAGTTGGATTGGGAGCTGCCAAGACAGGGGCATTTATCAGTGCATTTTTCAATTGTTGGAATGCCTGCTCACACTCCGGGGTCCAGTTTACTTGGCGGGGAAGGTTCTTACGGGTCAGGTCAGTGAGGGGTTTGGCCAGGGCGCTATAATTGGGAACAAACTTCCGGTAATACCCTGCTGTCCCTAGAAACGCTAAAACCTGGGTCTTAGTCCTAGGGGTGGGCCACTGGGCTACAGCCTCTACTTTGGCGGGTTCGGGTTTTTGTTTACCGCACCCTACTCTATGTCCCAGGTATTGTACCTCAGCCATGCCGATACTACACTTGGCCGGCTTCAAGGTCAGACCTGCTTCCCTTATCCTATCTAGTACAGCTCCGATGTGAGCTAAGTGTTCCTGCCACGTATTGCTAAAAATAGCAATATCGTCCAGGTAGGCACATGTATAGTCCTGGAATCCATCTAGGAGTCGATCCACCATCCTTTGGAAGGTGGCTGGGGCGTTTTTCATCCCAAATGGCATGACCTTAAACTGGTACAAGCCAAATGGGGTGACAAAGGCCGACTTCGGGATGGCGTCTGGGGCCAGGGGGATTTGCCAATACCCTTTACACAAGTCAATAGTGGTGAGGTATTGGCTCCTGGCCATTCTGTCCAGTAACTCGTCTATCCGGGGCATCGGATAGGCGTCAGATACAGTCTTCTCGTTCAATCTCCTATAGTCCACGCAGAAGCGGGTCGTACCGTCTCGCTTTGGTACGAGGACTACAGGAGATGCCCAAGGACTGTCTGAGGGTTCAATCACCCCCAGTTGGAGCATTTCGTCGATCTCCTTACGCATGTTTGCCCGTACCGCTTCTGGAATGCGGTATGGCGTCTGGCGCATGGGTAGTTGCCCTGGGGTCTCGACCCGGTGAGTTGCCAGAGGCGTGTATCCAGGTACATTAGAGAACGTGTCGCATTTCTCTTCCAATAGTTGCTGTACCTCGATCCGCTCCTGTGGGCTCAGCCGATCTCCCAGCGTAACCTCCCCTAAATCTCCGGACAGCTGCCCATCCCCCAGCAAATCGGGGAGGGGTAAGCTGTCAAACTCTTCCGTGTTAGGGGCACAGATGGCGGTTACCTCCTCAGTACGCTCGTGGTAGGGCTTCAGCATGTTCACATGGAGCATGCGTCGCCCCCCAGTCCCTGTGCAGGGGCCGATAATATAGGTGGTATCGCATCTTTGCTCCACCACCTTATATGGGCCCTGCCAGGCGGCCTGTAACTTATCATGTCGGACAGGTTTTAAAATTAGTACCTTCTGCCCGACCTGAAAGCTACGGTCCCTGGCTCCCCGATCATACCATGTACGCTGGCGGGTCTGGGCCTCCTGAAGGTTTTCCCGTACCGTCTTGGTCAACGCTTCTAGGCGGTCCCGAAAGGCCAACACATATGGTAGGATGGGAGTGCCATCTGTGCTCCGGTCTCCCTCCCAATGCTCTCTAATAAGATCCAATGGGCCTCGGACCCTCCTTCCAAACAATAATTCAAACGGGGAGAACCCTGTGGATTCCTGCGGCACCTCCCGGTATGCAAATAGGAGGTGCGGCAGGAATCGTTCCCAGTCCTTGTGGGTCTCTGCGAAGGTTCGGAGCATCTGCTTCAAGGTACCATTGAATCGTTCGCAGAGCCCGTTCGTCTGGGGGTGGTAAGGGGCGCTGATAATAGGCTTAATGCCACAGATCCTCCAGAGGTGTTGGGTGAATTCTGCGGTAAATTGGGTACCCTGATCCGAGATAATCTCCCTGGGTAATCCCATCCGGGAGAATATCCGCATGAGGGCATCCGCGACCGTCTCAGCGTGGATGTTGGTCAGAGCCACTGCTTCTGGATACCTGGTGGCATAATCTACGACCGTTAAAATATACCGTTTTCCTGACGGGCTAACTTTATTGAGGGGGCCTATCAGATCCACCGCTATTCGGCTAAAAGGTTCCTCTATTATGGGTAAGGGGTGAAGTTTAGCCTTCCTGCGATCCCCCCTTTTTCCCACTCTCTGGCAGGTATCGCAAGTCGTGCAATATCTGCGTACTTCCTGGCTAATCCCTGGCCAGAAGAAACTCTGGGTTAGTCTGTACCTGGTGCGACTAACCCCTAGATGTCCGGATAGCGGAATATCATGCGCTATCCGGAGTAATTCAGCCCGGTACCGCTGTGGTACCACTAATTGTCTCCTCGCTATCGGGTCTAACCCCGTAATCTGTTTGGTTGTTTCCCTGTATAAAAGTTGTTTATCCCAGATAAACTTCTCTCCCTCCGCCCCGGGGGAACCCGTGCCAACCTTGTCCCTATACACCTGAAGCGTGGGGTCTGTTGCGACTTCAGCTACAAATTCATTAGGTGGAGCCCAGGGGACACATTCTAGAGGGGGGGTAGGGTTGCTTACCTGGACCTCCAGCAGTGTGTTGTGGTCCTGGGTGCGGGCCTGTTGTCGGGTGACTACAGGGTTGACCTCTCCTGTGGTGGGTGACTGGGGCTCAAAAGCAGAAGTGAGCCTCCCCAGATCGTTCCCCAATAAAACCTCCGCCGGTAAATGTGGCATCAACCCCACCTCCACTTCCCCTGCCCCCGCTCCCCAATGTAAATGTACCCTTGCTGTAGGTAGCCGGTACACTGCTCCCCCAGCTACCCGGACGGCAACAGTTTTGTTCAGTTTTGCCTGATCTGAAATCAGGTGGCTCTGTACCAAAGTGATGGTGGCTCCCGAATCTCGTAATCCCCGGACTGCTGTACCATTCAGATATACCGTCTGTCGATGGTGCCGTAGATTATCCACATTGGCCTGGACCGGATCTGCCTCGTGCAGTACCTCCCATTGTTCCACAGTAGTAATGGGGACTGCGGAACCATATGGGGTGGTGACTAGGTCCTGGTAGTGGTGGGCTGCGGCCGCCCTGGGTGGAGGTGGGCCTGGACGAATCCAGGTGGAACGGTCCCGTAGCTGTGGGCATTCCCTTTTATAATGTCCCCACTTCTGGCAGTGATGACAGGGGCCAGCGGTGGGTTGTCGGAACCGGGGCTGTGCAGCGGGTGGTGGAGGTGGTGGTAGCGGTCTCGGTGGAGCTGGGGTGTAGTTGTTTCCCCCGAATGTTTTAAAGGTTGCTTTTGGAGCTGCAGGTTTTTGTGACCTGCGTGCATCCAGGTAGTCATCCGCTTTCCTAGCCGCCTCGGTAAGGGAAGTAGGGTTTCTGTCCCTTACCCATTCCTGGACCTCATTGGTTACTCCCTCATAGAACTGCTCCATCAGCAACATTTGTATTACATCCTCCATAGAACGTGCCTTGCTAGCTTGCACCCACCCGAGCGCTGCCCCCTGTAATCGGCATGCCCACTCTGCGTGCGAGTCCTTCTCTGTTTTCTTTAGATCCCGGAACCTCCGCCGGTATGCCTCGGGTGTTATAGCATACCTGGCGAGTATAATTTCTTTCACTTTACTGTAATTCCTTATTTCGTCATTAGGTACAGTCCGATATGCCTCTGCTGCCCTCCCGGTTAACCTTCCGGCCAAAATAGGTACCCAGTCCTCTGCGTTAATTTTATGCAGTGCACACAGTCTTTCAAAGTCTTGCAGGAAAGCGTCTATATCTTCCTCTGCCTCCACATATGTTTTAAAAGCCTGGTATGGTATTTTAGGCTTACCTTCCTGTGGCACATTAATTGCAGAGCTTTGTTCTGGTGCCTGTGTCCTTAGGATGAATTCTTGTACCTCGGCCATTGTCCTGGTAACAATTTCTGTTGGGGGGTTTTCCCCATAAAAGGATAGCCTGAACTGAACCTGCCTCTGGAATTCCGATCCTTGTGGTGTTCCTCCCGGCTCCCTCTGTGCCGGAACTGAATCGCCCTCCATTCTGTACTCTGCCATGAGTTCTGTAACAAGTACTGCTTTCTTCTTATTGCTGGCTTGTATACCCCTTGCCTCTAGGAGGTCCTTTAGCGTGGAGCGTTTTAGCGCAGAAAAATCAATCTCCATCCGTACTCCATTTACGCTTGTTCCTCTGTGAGTTTGGATCCCACCGCTGCCAACCAATGTAGCGGAGAGCCGATCTTGCACAGCTATTCTCCACTAGAGATTCCAGTGAGGCTCAGGAACAAGGTGATGTTAAGTCCATAGGCAAGGTTTCCAGCAGGTAAAGTAATACAGCAGTATCCCCATCGCAATCCCAATAACTGGACGACACACAGTTTCAGGAGTAGACTCACAAGCTTTATTCCACAGTTCCTTAAAAAGCCCTCTCCCATGCAAGGGAGGAGGTTCTAACACTTAAGACATTATCCAATCTCTAAGTAGTAACCTCCCACAGATCTCCTCCCCTCCTCTAGCATCATAATCCCCTTATTGTGTACACAGTTTTCCCCGAGTTTTGGATGTACCCTAAATACTTGGGGTACATCCACAAATCCAACATCCCCAGATAGCTCTATTCTGGGGGACCAACATACTTAAAAATTAGCCCATTCGGATGAATGGTTCGTGAGATATGGGGTTCCAAAGATTTGACCGACCGCATGGGTAAAGTATCCGAAAACAGTTCCATGCATTTTGGCCCTGCGGTCGGTCACAAACAAGGGAATGAAAACAGGCGAATTGCCTGTGTTATAGAGCCTGGAGAGGGTTTGAATGAATTCCCTTGTTTATGGGGCTCTTTCTACCGAACGGCGGGTCATTCGGTAGTTTCCATACGAATTTCTGGAAGTATGGAGGTCTCAGCGGTGTTTGCCTAGTCAAGTGTCCGATTTTAGTTCCAGACACTCGACGGCAAAACACCGCTGTTCGGTAGTTTAAGATGGCCGCCGCCACGTGTTTGTTTCCCGAATGGCGGCCACCCAGAGGACAAAGACCACACTGCACTGATTGCCAATTACCTGTTTGCAACATTGTTGCAAACGGTAATTGGAGGCACACTCATTCCTGGGTGGTCTGGTTGTTCGGTAGTTTCATTCCCTTGTTTTATTTGAATGATTCTACTGAACAACTAGAGGAATACAATTCTTTACATACATTTAACTGTCATTATACCCGGATACCATGCTTTCTATACATGTACATACACATTAAACCAGCCATATGACCAAATACACTTATTCTCATACATGTTGTGGGACAGCCCGGTACCAATCCGCTACAACGTGAATCATAAAATAAACATAAAAATGAATAAATAAAAAATACAGTTCTCCTGCTTCAATTCGTGCTCCTGTCAAGCTAAAAAGAACAAAGTAAATATAGCAATGTAGCAAAGCAGAGCAGATTGCCAACGGCTACATCTGTGGTATTATCTCCTAGGTAAGAAGCAATATAGAGGGTTCTTTTCATTTAATCCATTTCGGCCCCAGGGTGTAGATGCAGAACGCCTCTCTCCTCAGTAACTGTGCATCACGAGCTCCATCTCTTGGGGATAAGGGTACATGATCAATTCCAATGACCAGCCTCCAAAAAGTGTAATGCTAATGGAGTATTAGATGAACCAATATTCAGGGCAATACGTATCACGGACGGATGTTTAGCAAATTATACTTAATGAGCTATTGCTACAATTGTATCATGTTATCAAGACTTTTTGAAAAAAGTCCCCCAGTGGACTGAAACGTTGACATGAATTAGGTGTATTAAAATTGCACAGTTAAAGGTTGAAAATTAATCTAATCTAAACAGTCCTGTGAGTGCACTTTCCTTGGATTACATATATATATATATATATACATATATACATACATACACACAACACCAGTCATTTACAAAATTAAAGCTTTATTAGGTATGCAAAAAAATACAGTTCAAAGCTATAGTGACACAGGCTTAACCCACTCACAAACATATAATAAGTGCACTGTAGGCTACCATTGAGTTGAAAAAAATATTTCTATACATGTCTCAATGGAAAACGTCCTGGAGAGATTTCATACTCTTAAAAAATGAAAAATTATGACTATAGGCCGCATCTCAAATTGATAACAATGAAACTTGGTTTCTTAAGATGCATGTTGGAGCAAGCAAGTAGAGTATTTCTCTAGTAGAGATAGAGTCTCCA
The DNA here is from genome assembly GCF_036172605.1 of Pelobates fuscus. NCBI lineage: Eukaryota > Metazoa > Chordata > Amphibia > Anura > Pelobatidae > Pelobates > Pelobates fuscus. The sequence continues at coordinate 203,927,472 of NC_086320.1, forward strand.
CTGTCCTATTCTGGACTTGCTTCACCATAAGCTTAGTCTTACAACGCATTACATTGAGAGAGACATCTTACAAGTACTTATCATTAATAGTTCCTTGTTTTTTTTTTTATTCCATTAACTATTGTGCTATTGTGACAATAGAGTTGCTGGTCATTTTTCCATTAAATTCTAGCAAGTACAATGTTTTGTACAAGATTTCATATCCAATTCCAGTCTGCTAAATAGTGTCTTAAGATTGATGATCTGAGTAGAAAATTAGGTCATGGCTAGAGTAAAAAAAGAATATCAATCAGGAATGTCTTTACTGTGGCAGAAGGAATGCATTTTTGTATACCGCAGAGCAATAAATCATGTCAACTTTACTTTCACATAATCCATAATTGCAGTCATCAAGTAATAGAAGTTGAAATGTCAAATAGCTTTATAGTTTTGGTTTCTCACTTGACTGCAGCATTGTCTCAAAATATTTGCAAAAATACATTATTTACCATAATTATTGCATGACTTTAAAATCAGTCTTTAAATAAAAGAAATATTCAGCCAAATATACAAAGCTAGGATTTCAAGGAGCAAAAAAAGTCTGCATTTCTACCTAGTGCAGATCATGAATATCTGTCTTGGACGTTTTGGCCAATTATGAGAGTGTTGCTGTTGGCCAGAACTCGGTAGGCAGCTACACATGGTCTGCACCTATTGAAAAGGGCAGATCAGAGGAAGGCTCAAAGTGGCCGCCTCCGTATCCACTAGGAATCCCAAGAATTCCATACGAGTGGCGGGAGTCAGGCACGATTTTTCCTGGTTGATAATGAAACCCAGGCGAGAGAGCAGGTTCATTGCCAGCCGCAGGTGTGCCAGAAGTATGTACCGATCCTGGGCCATGAGCAGGATGTCGTCTAGGTATATGATTAGATGAATGCCTCGACTGCATAGCCAGGCCATAGCTGGGCACAGCAGTTTTGTGAAGCACCATGGTGCTGATGACAGGCCAAAGGGCAGGCATGTGAACCACCAAGTCCCTGTCCGCCAATGGAAACGCAGGAGATCTCGGGATGCTTTGGCTATAGGCACGGTGAGATATCCATCCTTGAAATCCAGCTTTACCAACCAGTCCTCCTGAAGGTAGATCTCTCAGCAGATGGATACCCTCCATCTTGAAATGGCGGTACCTGACCATAGCATTGAGTGGGCACAGGTTTATGACTGGGCGCATTTGGCCGCCCTTCTTTTCCACTAGGAAAATATTACTTACGACTCCCGTGGAGCCCGGGGGTGCCCGTTCTATCGCTCTCTTGGTGAGGAGCAAGGATAGCTCGTCATCGATCGACCTGCGATCCCGGAGGGAGAAGCAGATCGGTCGAGGAGGAGGGATAGTTACAGGGTTCCCTACAAGGTCTATGTGGAAACCTCGAATGGTGTTTAGTACCCAGGGGTCGGAGGTTATCTGTGCCCAGGCTGGAAAAAAATGTTGGAATCTGCCCCCTACATAAACATGCGAAGAAACATGAGGTATGAGTAAACTCACCATAGGGTCTTCTGGAGCTGGTGTTAACACGGAAGCCTCTGGATCACCACGGGCGTCCGCATGATGGGAAGAATGGGGAGCGGGTACTTGTCTCCTGGAAGTTGGAGCAGTGCTGAAAAGAGCCTTGTCCCGAGCCACAGGACTGAAAGTAGGACCGGCCGGACAGACGGCTCCTGGATCTGCCGGCCCTGGTGGAGACCCGTCCCTGAAAAACCCATCTCATGGAGGTTTGGGCCTTGTCAAGGGCCGTAAATGCCCCCACAAAGCGCCCCAGGTCTTTAATCAAGGAGTCGCCAAATAGTAATCCTTGGGTGTCCTTCCCAGCCTCTGTTAGGGCAAGGTTGGCCAGTTTAGGCTCTATTTTAAACCAAATGACTTTACGCCATTCAATAGAGAGGGAGGTGTTTACACTCCCGGCAATACAAATAGCCCTTTGGACCCAACCACGGAGGTCTTCGGGGTCAACCATATGGTTTCCAGCTCTGGCATTTGCTGACAGTTCAAAAAGTTTTGCCAGTGGGCCAGATATGTCTAAATGTCCTGGCATTAGCCCAATTTAGTTAGGAACTGGGTCATTTTCGGATCAACTTCAGGGGTATCACAGACTTTATTTGGCACCGTAGGCCTTGGGCACTCTGCCCTCAGTTTGTTCCGTGCCGCTTTACTGAGCGGGCGTCGTACCCAATTTTCAAGGTACTTGGCTACATGGTCCGCTGGGAGCCACTCCGCCGACTTCAGATGGTGAAGGTCATCCGGGTCGAAGAGAGGTTCGCCCAACGGATCCAAGAGGGTGGACCCCGCAGTGATGCACCCCCGTGTCACCTCCGGACGTCTCTGCCTGAGCAGAGGGAAGGAGGTCAAGGCCCAGCTCAGCGGTATTAACAACAGAGTCGTCATCTGACTCAACCATAGCCTCCTCACTTGACCCGATTTCTGAGTCGGAGTCACTCTCAGGTTGTGCTCTAGCACATTTCCAGAGCCGCGCCCGTTCTGCCTGGCGCGGAAAGGCTCTTTTGCGTGGGTGGGACACGCTTTCTGGGGCGACTGTAGGTACGCTAGTCGTAACAGTTCTGGAGGCAGAGGGGTGTTTGGACTTATGGGTCGCCTTCTTGGGCGCGCCCTCAGACAGGTCTATAGTGGGACGCGGAAGAGGCGTCATGGAACCTGACATTTGCGCATCCAAAGGACGTGGCAGGAGGGTCTGGGAGATGGTATGGGAGAGGGTAGAAGACATGGACCCCATGGCTGCCATAATGGCATCTGTCATCGAGCGCTGTAGCGCCAAGAATTGGACCCCTTCAGGTTGGGTGGGTCTATCTGCCAGAGTAGATGGCGTGTCATAGATGACAGGGGTCTCTCCCAGAGGCAAAGGGGCATCTATCACCTCAGAGGGTGGTGAGCTGGGCATATTGGATGCAGCTCAATATTCCTACCAGTGAGATTACAGGGTAGTAAGGGTTAGTCACCCAAACTATAGGGAAAAAGAACGATAGGGATCTCACCAGGGTCCAGACCAGAGGCACACAGACACACACAAGGTAGTATGAGAGACAGGAAGTCAGAAAATGGAGTCTCGCGAGATTCGCGGCAAAACCAGTGAATTCGTCAATAGAAAAGAAACAAACGTGCGGTAAAATAGGCGAATTCGTGTGAATAAAACAAATGAATGTAAAACAGATGAATGAGTAAACCGCACGAACCAATTAGTTGAACGCGACAAATAGGTGAATGTTGCTATATGCCGATGAAACTAACGAATGGTCTGTATTCGTGAATTTAGCCGGACGGCATGATTCATGCACAAAACAGCCGACAGAACGGAGAAAAGCAGCGCAAAATGGCGCCAGAGGACAGAGAGAGGAGAGATGGCGAGAAAAGAGATAAGAGATAAGAGCAAATCATAGAAAAAAAGCCAAACTGAGAGTGCATAGATAGATATTTCACACAGAAGGTCTGGAACCCTGGGAGACAACAATATGTATATACACACATATATTAAACATAAATAGATAAACTGAGGAGAAAAGATTCCTTAATAAAATCAAATAAAAGAAAAGTATTGAATCTGTCAATAAGGAAGAAACAATAAAACAATACATGACAATAAATAGCAGACTAACAACCATAACTGGCAGAATAAACAAGTAATCAATGAGAGAAAAATGTAAGCTGTTACTTATCTTTGGAGCAGCAAAGAAAGAGGGAAATGGAAGGGAAGTGCTGCCTATTATACTGGGACCTGTGCAGGGAGGGGCCTATGTCACTGTATGTTCATTGTTTTTTCATTCTGTTTGTATCCTTTGCTGCTATTGGTGGACAGTAAAGAAAGGGATATGCAATATGAGCCTCCGTATCTTGTCATAAAATTACAATTTACAATTTCACTGTATTACTATTACATTTCCCTGGGGTAGGCAACCTTTTAGCAGCACTGTGCCGATATAGGATTGTGATGTCCCGTAGCGTGCCGATCCTCAGGCCCGTCGCTACCAGGCAAGCTAACCAAGCAATTGCTTGGGGCCCCGAGCTGGCCTGGGCCCCCAAGCAGGGCTGGCCATTTCTATAAGGCTGCAGCCGCCTGAGCGCTCTATAGAGAGCCTCAGGCGGCTGCAGCACTGCCTCTCTCATCATCTCCCCTTCCCTGTAGCGTGGCCGAGCTCCTCTTCCTCCTGTCAGTCCGGCTGGGTACCACGCGGTACAGGAGATTTAGTTTCCTGTTCCTGGCCGGACTGACAGGAAGTGCACTCTGAGCTTGGCCACGCTACAGGGAAGGGGAGGTGAGAAGAACATAGGGAGGGAGGGGGGGGGAGTAAAAAGAACATAGGCGGGGGAGTAAGAAGGACACGGGGGAGGGGAGTAAAAAGGACACAGGGGGAGGGGAATAAGAAGGACACAGGGGGAGGGGAATAAGAAGGACACATGGGGAAGGGAATAAGAAGGACACAGGGAGGGTGGGAGGGGAGTAAGAAGGACATAGGGAGGGGAGTAAGAAGAACATGGGGAGGGGGGAGAGTAGTAAGAAGAACATGGGGGGAGTAGTAAGAAGAACATAGGGAGGGGGAGAAGTAAGAAGAACATGGGGCAGAAAGAAGAACATAGGGAGGGGGGAAGGAGTAAGAAGAACACGGAGGGGGGAGGAGTAAGAAGAACACAGGGGGGTGAGGAGATGAGGAGAACACAGGGAGGGGGGGTGAGGAGAAGGGGAGATGAGGAGAACACAGGGAGGGGGTGAGGAGAAGGGGAGATGAGGAGAACACAGGGAGGGGGTGAGGAGAAGGGGAGATGAGGAGCACACGGAGAGGGGGGGTGAGGAGAAGGGGAGATGAAAAGAACACAGGTAGGGGAGTGAGGAGAAGGGGAGATGAGGAGAACACAGGGAGGGGGTGAGGAGAAGGGGAGATGAGGAGAACACAGGGAGGGGGTGAGGAGAAGGGGAGATGAGGAGAACACTGGGGGGTGAGGAGAAGGGGAGATGAGGAGAACACAGGGAGGGGGTGAGGAGAAGAGGAGATGAGGAGAACACAGGGAGGGGGTGAGGAGAAGGGGAGATGAGGAGAACACATGGAGGGGGGTGAGGAGAAGGGGAGATGAGGAGAACACAGGGAGGGGGGTGAGGAGAACACAGGGAGGGGGTGAGGAGAAGGGGAGATGAGGAGAACACAGGGAATTTTCAATTGTTGAAAATGTTCAAGTTTATGCACATTATATGCAACAGCAGTATTTGCACTGTAAACCTTTTTTATTTATATAAAGTGTGGGTGAACTTAAACTGTATGGCTATGCTGTGGTTCCTGTAGGCTTTGCGTGCGGGGGGGGGGGGCACCATGTCCATTTTGCTTGGGGACCCCAAATTCCTTCAAACGGCCCTGCCGATCCTATTTTTTTAAATTGAGGTGTGTGTGCTGCCGTATTCTGCTTGTGTTATTTATACTGTAATTGCTTTGTATCATTGTATTTGTGCGTATATGAGCTATTATATTGTATATGTTCATTAGTAGTTTATGGTATTGTGTATGATACATATGAATGTGGGCTGTGTATGAGGGCTGCTTGTGGAATTGTGTGTAGATGGATATGTCACATTGTGTGTTAGGTAGTGTATGGGGGCTGTTTGGGGTTTTGCACGTGAGAGGCTGCATGTGGAATTGTGTGCATGTATGTAGATTGTTAGTGGTGTTGCGTTTGTGGGGATTGTGTGTATGTTGGTGTGTGGGCTGTTCGTATTATTTGTATGAGGGGAGGCTTATTCTGCAGGTCTGTGTATATCTAGCAGTGTGGGTGGCTTCCCTGGGTTCCAGTGGGGACCAGCCTGGGCAGGTACAGGTCAAGGACAGGAGCTGCAACATCAGCTGTGGGCTGCTCTACTACAGTGTGGATTCCCATTCACAAGTGCTGGGAGGAAGTGATCTGAGATCACTTCCTCTAAGTGCTGCAATGCATAAATTGAGGATTGTCCTTCACTACTTCTTTGTATTAGCAGATATCTGAAGTTTCACTGAGACTCCTGATAGGCCAGACCCTGTTTGGCTCTAGCAGCCTTGAGTGCCGTGGAAAGACACCTCGAGTGCCGTGCATGGCACTAGTGCCGTAGGTTGCCTACCCCTGTATACCATTACTCAGTGTCCATATCCTAGAAAAAATATGAATCCATATTTATAAGTGAAAAATCTCCAATTTAAAGCTCATATTACATGTAAAAAATACTATTTGCATATTACATGTAAAATTACTAAATGTAAAATTACTAGTTGCACAGCACAGACTAAACCAAGTGCACTTCCATTGTGCTTTGTTTAGTAAGTTCACTTAAATAATTTAGTTTTATCAGTTTATGATTTTTGGTCACTGAATATTATATGATTTCAAACTCTGCCATATGTGTAATATTCATGATCTCACATGCCAGTTAAGATGACATAGCCAAGTGATGTATGACACAAAATAAAGATGATACAAAGAAATCATAATTGCTCTGTGAACAGATATATCTTCCTGAAATGGATTGTGAAATTGAATAAACATTTAATTAACCTCAACTAGCATTGCAACTGCAATTGAAATACTGCATATCACTGTAAATGATGTGCATGTAATGTTGAAGGGACTGAAATGTGTAATAGTTACAACCGTATCCATTACACAGACACAATCTCATTTTTTTTTTTTTTTCAATTTACTATCTGTTGTTAAGGCCATTTAATAGCTTACAATTCTAGTCATCATATCTCATATTATTCCATATCAATTGACATTTAAACATTATTAACCACTCAAAAAAAGCTTAGACTTAGTGGCTGAAATACTTTATGTACAGATTTTAATATAAATTGTCACATTGGTGGTTACACCCTCTGGTTGTCAGAAGACACGTCTTATTTCTTCCTGGTTTGTTTAGCTCAGAAGGGGAGTACCTGTAAAGTAAGCAGACAAGAACACTGTAGCTTTTGCAAGCTGTTTTAGATATACTACCATGTGCATGTATGTTTTCAAGGGGATATATCTACTAAACTGTGATTTTATATATTTTTTTTTATTGGGCAGTAGCGTGTACCTTTAAACATGAATTAATTTTGGAGGGGGCGTGGCCTGGAGCTCGATCGGCATGGATGCACACATGTAAAGCTCCTGCCGTTTTCGGGAATATATCACAAATAAACGAACTGCAACGCAATGATTAAGACACCCCAGGAGCCACAATGACCCAAAGGCAGAAGCAAAGGACCAAAGCGGAAAGAGAGTCCTTCTTCCTGGCAAGATCCGCCGGTAAGAAACCGTGGGAGGCTGGTAGCCCCATCCAAGATGGCGGCGGGAACCGCTCCCGCGAGGGATCCCTCTAACCAGCAACATCCATAAGCTCCCTGGTGGAGGAACAGCCTCTCACAGCAACCTCAATGAGACTGATGCTCTCAGAATTAGCAGATACCTTCTAGGCAAACATGAAGAAGCAACTGCAAGGCCTGGCAGCAGAGTTGAGGAAGGACATAGCAGAAATAGGACAGCGCACGGCTCAAGTGGAGCAGAAACTAGATGAATGTGCGGACGCACACAACTGCCTGGCCGACAAAGTGCAAGGATATGCAGCAAACCTACAAACGCTAAAAATAAAAGTGGCAGACCTGGAGAACAGGTCCCGGAGAAATAAAATCCGGATAAGGGGCATACCTGAAACGGTGCTACCAACTGGCCTACCTCCAAGACATGTTCCAGGTGCTCGCTCCGGAGATACACCCAGACCAACTGGTTGTGGACAGGATGCTCCGCCTTAGACAACCACCGAACCTCCCGCCAACAGCAAAGAGAGATGTCATAGGACACATCCATTTTTTCCACGCAAAGGAAAAGATTGTGAAGGCAAGTAGGTCAGCAGACATGCCGGATCCATATGGGCACATTAAAATCTTTGCCGATCTATCAGCAGAATCTCTGCAATATAGAAAAAGCTTGGCCCAGATCACCGCCGCCCTGTGAGTGCAGAACATAGCCTACAGATGGGGATACCCCGCCCAGCTGCTGATCCACTGTGAAGGAAAAATACATGTGATAACAAACGCAGAAAAAGGTATCAACCAACTTAACGACTGGGGCATCCAAATCTCGAGTGAGTTGAAGCAACACCCTACCACAGCCCCCAGGGTTGCAAGAAACTGGTCCACCCCTTGAACTTTAAGGGCAACCCACCTCCGAAGGAGGCAAGTCACGGTTACCCTCTATGCAGCATACCAGAGACCTATGACACCAAGAAAACAGGTTCTATGTTCACCATGGTTATACTTTATGTTCCCACAGGGATTTTATGTAAAAAATTACTATGTTAACAGTATTGTACGTTTAAAGTTAAGGGCCAGATAGTTTGTTGCCAGGGCAGCGGAAGCACAAGCCCAGACCATTAAGGGTCACCAAGCTGCAGCAACACAGAATTAAACCCTCTAAGAGCACTCACCCATACGGAGTTGTATTGCTATTTCCCACCGCTAAGGCCACTAATGAGTCACCGGAATATAGCCGGGCTCATACCCCAACCCCACGCAGTATGTGGACGGGACTCCCCCGGCACATCTCAGCTCCCTACGGAAAAAGTACTTCGGGCATACTGCCCAACTGTTTGTTATAATCCCCCAAGGTTAAACTACCCCTCGCTGTCCAACCCCTCCCGGTACCCCCTAAGCATCAGTACAAGCCAACATACATTTTATAACCACCTCGCCCCAATGGCTACTATGTTTGATAGCTCAGAGAGACGGAGTCACATACGATTTAGAGGCAATTTGACACAAAACCATGAAATTAGTCTCCTATAATGTGAAAGGATTAAACACCCCGGGCAAACGTAGACTATTACGTAAATATCTCACTAAACACGGAGTTGACATAGCGTGCATCCAGGAAACTCACTTTAGAAAAGACCACACCCCAGCTATCTATATGAAAAAGTATCCCACACATTTCCACTCTCTGGCCGCCACGAAATCCAAAGGGGTGTCTATCCTCATCCACAAAGAGGTTTCAGTCACGTTAGACAGCACTATATAGATTTGAAAGGTAGATATATCATACTAGTGGGTCAGTTTAATAACACCACTCTCACACCTGTGGCCACGTACCTCCCCAACGAGAATCAGGGGCAATACCTGCAAATGTTGCTCCACAAACTAGATAAAATTAAACAGGGCAACTGTATACAATCACTCATTTTAGACACGATGGCCAATAGCAAGAAAAAGAGGGTATCCACCAGCAAACACTTCACCAAGCTGATAGACCAATACGATCTATATGATGCTTGGAGGACACTCCAACCAAACGACAGGGATTATTCCTTCCACTCAAGGGTCCACAACACATACACACGCATAGACACGTTCTTCCTTGACAGACCACTTTTAGCACAACTGACAGGGTGTACTATAGGGGACATAACGTGGTCAGACCACGGAACAATATACCTAGACCTACTTGACGCATACCAATTTAAGGGAAGGGGAACGTGGCAATTGAATGACTCATTACTACAGAATATGGAATTTGCACAAGAAATTAGAGAGGCACTCCAGGCCTACTTTGCTACCAATAAAGGAGGCGAAGTCTCAGATACCATGGTTTGGGCAGCACACAAGGCAGTTATGAGAGAACTGTTCATTAGACGGGCCTCCTTCCTGAAAAGACATCACCAAACCAACCTCTTTGACTGCCACAAACAACTAGCCATAATCTCCAAACAAAACAAACAACAACCTACACCAATACTGGCAACACAATTACAAACATTACAAACAAGATTAACAGAACTAAATGCCGAGAAAACTAAAACCTTGCTCTACAAACTTAAAGCCAACGTCTATGATAATAGCGGCAAGGCCAATAGACTTCGAGCTAGGTACGCCAATACAAAAATAGCACGCATTATAGGGGACAATGGCACACTGCACCAGACACCAGCAGACATTAGCAAGGAATTCGCTAAATTCTACTCCAAACTATACAACTTGCAATTGTCAGGTGCCACATACACAGCGAGTCACACAGAAATAGATAACTTCCTAAGGCAGACCAACCTCCCCCAATTATCCCTGGACCAAAAAAATGTTACTAACCACACCGATAGACCTGAAGGTGATAGCAGGTTTACCAAAGGGAAAATCACCAGGGGCAGATGGTCTCACCAATGACTACTACAAACTGAAACGAACTCGCCCCACACCTCTTTCGAGTGTACCAAACAGCCACAACCACTGGGAACTTACCACCAGAGATGCTCCTGGCGACTTTTGTCACCCTCCCGAAACCGTGAAAATCCTCTGATAAATACCAAAACTACCGACCCATATACTGAATACCGACGCTAAAATATACGCAAAGATTTTAGCTAACAGACTTAGAGATATTCTGCCAGACCTCATAGAAGATGATCAGACGGGATTCGTAACAGGCAGACAGGGGCTAGATAATACGCGAAAACTAACACTACTATTAGAGCGCTTATGGAAAACTAGGGAGGAAGGCATGCTACTGGCACTAGACACGGAAAAGGCGTTTTACCGCCTCAGCTGGTCCTTCTTAGACCGAACACTGAGAGCATACGGATTTTCTCCTCTAGTTATAAGTCAAATATTTGCACTATACTCAGCCCCAGCAGCATAATTCCTTCAATCATGGTTCAAATCGGATCCCTTTAACATCTCCAACGGGACGCGGCAGGGCTGCCCGCTCTCGCCTCTCCTGTATGTATTAGCACTAGTACCCCTTCTTCGCACCATTTGGGCCCACCCCTTAATAGAAGGCATTACAATAAAAAATACAGAATACAAAACCAGCGCCTTCGCGGATGACATATTACTCTACATAATGCGACCACTAGACTCCCTACCACACATCATGCAGGCAATACAGACGTCTGGCCACCTATCGTACTATTCTCTGAACGCGGCAAAAACACAAGCCGTGGGGATAAATCTCCCAGCACATATAATTCGGTCATTACGCACCAAATACCATTTTGAATGGTGGATAGACTACATCACATACCTGGGGCTCCACATTACCAGACAGACTAAAGACCTAATACCAGGGAATTACATCAGGGTGTGGAATGAATGTAAAGTGATCCTTAAAACTTGGGGTCCCCTATTCCTCACCTGGACAGAACGGATAATTGCACTTAAAATGTCCATACTCCCTAGATGAAAATATATATTTAGGACACTGCCCATGAATGTCCCTCAAACGTACTTTAAAACAATTCAGAAGAATATTGGCACATTCATATGGGCCGGAAAGAGCCAGAGAGTGGCGCGGAAACTGATGATGGCACCACTGACAGCAGGTGGACTGGCGGTACCAGACGTACAGGCTTACCACCATGCCTCCATACTGGCATTGGCGATTCCGCACCTCATAGACCAACCCCCCCCACAATGGGTGACGCTGGAAAACCACCTGATAGAACCATATGAGATCCCACATGTACTATGGCTCCCCAAAACGCCTGAAAGTCTGGGACTTGCACAGACACAAGCTGAGCTCTAGCTCCCACATCTCACAGGCCACACCACTAGGAGCCCTCACATACTGTATTCACACATTTCATGCATCACCATGGCAAGAGAGAGGCATCACGACCCTAACCCAAGTTCACACGGGAGGTAAGCTCATGGACTTCGACACGTTGCAAAAAACATATGACATACCGCCAACCTCACACTTCTCATACAGACAACTATCATCATTCCTCCATGCACATAGCTCCAAAGGCCCCATGCAGAACAGCCCAAGCCCACCTGCTTACACTCTATGGGAAAACTTATGCATAAACCTTAGACTCCCTAGGGCTTGCAGACCTTTGTCTACTTGCTATAAACTGCTTCTAGACTACAGTCCATTACCAACAGCTACACCAGCGATACAATGGGAAAAAGAGCTGGGCACGAACCTCACCAAACAGCAATGGGTCGAATTAGTGAGCTCCCCTAGAAAATTAGTTAAGTCTGCGACACTCATCAAACAACATATGAAGATAGTATTTAGGTTATATTTGGTCCCAGAAAAACTAAACAGGCTCTATCCCTCCAGCTCACCAGAATGCTGGAGATGCACTGAACATATCGGAACTACCTTACATGTCTGGTGGCAGTGCCCACTGATTCAGCCATTATGGAGGGCCATACAGGGAGTGCTCAAGGAAATCATGATCTCTGAACCACAATATGACCCAAGCACATACCCATTACTAGTACTACCTCTAATGACCCCACAACATATGAAGAAACTGGCTTACCATCTCCTGCTTTCGGCCCAACGCGTAATCGCGAGGGCATGGAAATTCTGCAATACCCCTTCCATAGAAGCAGTCCTAGCAGAGGTAGATAAAGAACGAATCTATGAAAAACACTTCCATAACATATGCTCCCGCAGCAATACGACACTGTCTACATGGGAGAGCTGGGATAAATGTAGACAAAAGCACCCCCCCAGATAGCCAGGTGCCCCATTGCTCAAGGGATAACTCAAGGGATAAAGGGACGGTAAAGTAGAGTAGAGGTCTAGACAAATCATACAAAGCAAAGTGAGGTAACGAAAAAGCTAAGCATGTATTCCATGGCGGTCTCCCTGAAGGGAAGACAAATACTTGTAAATCCAAATGTAACTAAGTATATACTGAATTGATGCTCCCCCCTCCCCACCCATTCCCCCTCTTTTTTCCTTCTGTACCCCCTCCCCCTCCTCATCGCTCTGTGTTGACAATTCATAATGAAAACAATAAAAATTGTCAAATAAAAAAAAAAACATGAATTTTTTTATTAGTTGTGCAGTACCCCTCATGTACAGGTTTTATGGTGTTTTCAAAAGTTACAGAGTCAAATATAAGGCTTGCATTTCAGTTATTTTACATTGAAATTCCCCAGATTGGTATCGTTGCCTTTGAGAGCGTATGTTAGCCCAGGAATGAGAATTACCCCCATGATGGCATACCATTTGCAATAGTAGACAACCCAAGGTATTGCAAACCGGTTATGTCTAGTCTTTTATAGTAGCCACTTAGTCACCAACACTGGACAAAATTGGCGTTCAAATTAGTTTTTTTGCATTTTTCACACACAAACAAATATTAACACTAACTTTGTCCAGTGTTTGTGACCAAGTGGCTACTAATAAAGACTAACACAAGCACAATACAGCAACATACCTCAATTTAAAAAAAAAAAAAAAGGCCAGCACACCTAAGAAATTTAAGATCTTGTTCTGACACAGTACTACTAAAAGGTCTAGGGGCTATAGAGGTGATTTTCACAGTGAGAAGTGCGGAAGCGCGGAAGCGCCTCTAGCGGCTGTCAATGAGACAGCCACAAGAGGCCGGATTAACCCTATTGTAAACATAGCAGTTTCTCTTAAACTGCTATGTTTACAGCTGCAGAGTTAACCCTAGATGGACCTGGCACCCAGACCACTTCATTAAGCTGAAGTGGTTTGGGTGCCTATAGTGGTCCTTTACTTTGAATTCCCAGGATTTCTCACTTTAGTAAATAACTCTGCAGGTTATTGTTGACATTTCCCAGCAACGTACATGTTATTTTGCATTTTAACACTGGAATAGGCATGTAAAAATCCACTACAATCAGTTCATAATCTCTAAACAACATGGTGAGTTGTATTCACTAAAAACTGAATTATAGGTAATAGTAAAGTAGTTTGCAAATATTAAGTTAAAATAGCCTTTTTATGATTACAGCTGAGGCAACACATTGTTTCCAAGCTGCTGTTTTTGCAATTTGGTTTATAATTCACAAAACTCCTGTGTTGCTTATTTTCATTTTGGTATTTTGCTCATTTATATTATGCAAGAGTGAAGCATCAATATGCACAGAAATACATTTTACATTTTGTTTTTATATAAAAAGAATACCCATGTTTAGTGTGTTGCTTATTCTAGACCTAGATTGGCTTTTCTTTGGAGAAATATCCTGTACCTGATAGCAATTTCAGTATAAATATATGCAAGCTGGCTTTGGGTTTTCATTCAGTTCCAGGACCCAGGAGAGAACAGATCAGATCAGATCATTCATCACTTGGAGAGCAGACAACAGGATAGATAGGAAGAGCATTAGGGTGCCATGGAAACGGTACCCATAGGGTCAGATTCTATCAGCTACAGCAGAAATGCAGGACTGTGTGGTGTGAGTCGGTATGGCAGTGGCTAAACAAAATACCTAAAGTGTTTGCACTTTATCTAAAAAAACTAAAACTAAAATATTCCTAATTTACATTAAAACATTGTTGTTTTTCTGCTACGATTACCAATATGCATTATAATTTACCATAGTTAGAGGAATGATGCAATATATGAAATTAGACATTTTATGTTATCATTTTATAACTGCTCAATCAACCACTATAGCACATAGCACATGTGAAGTGGTCACTCTATCAGGGTTATTCACTAAAGTGAGAAATCAAAGTGAATTTATAGAGCATTTCAAATTTAAGTCCAGAGCAACCGAACTGAAAGCATATCTGATTTAAAGGATTTTCCCAGTTCAGCTATTTTGATCTTAAATTTGAAGAGAAAAATAAAATTGGATAGTTTTATTCTACAGTTTAATAAGAAAGGTTGAAGATGTGATAGAATTTATCTTGATTCCAAGGCTCAAGCTTATAGGTGTCATATAATGATATCCTATATTAAAATTGGCTAACTTGGAATCAGGATTGATTGCTTGATGCTTGAACAACACTTAAGACCATATATGTCTAAGTCCCGGGAGCAGAGAGCCCCCACCCAAGATGTCTCTACTCTAATCTTGTTGTTCTCTCTTACCCAGAAACTTATTTGTTATGTATACATGGCGCTCATTCCTATGTCTTATCTGTATTCCCTTGCTATTTTTGTTCTAAGAGTATTTGCACGTAAGCACTTACTTTTTAATGTATAAAACCCAGCTGATGAATAAAAAACGTCAGAGGCTTATTTTGAATACCAACAGGTGTCTGGTGTCTAATTCTTGCTTCTCCAAGTGCACTTGTAACAACAATTTGGGATTCCTCTGAATATAACAAAGATCATTATTTGGATCCACAACAAAGACCACATTTATTCCTTGGAATGAGTTTTGTGGTGTCTGTTACCACAGAAGTATTTGGGAGAAGCTTTTTTTTTTTTTTTCAAACACTGAGATACAGACAGTGTTGCTTCTGACTAAATGTATGGGGAAGCTTTGTTCATCTCAGGGTGGAAAGCTTGAGTGCGTCATCAATTATCTGAGCCCACTTTATCCTTAGCAAAAGAAGTGATAGTACTTCAGTGTGAAAATTAACAGTGCCCTATCAGCTTCTCCCAACTACGTCTGTGGAGGTAACAGGCAAACACCACAAGACTCAGTCAGGCAGGGCAAAATCACAATGAAGAGAATCTGAAAAATGGGAAGCAGCAAATTATTATTTTTTTTTAGGTGGGTGAAGAAGGATATGGCCAGCATCACCTCCACATATTAGAATACTTTAATTTCTTCAGAGTTAAGAAAAATACCTGTTGCACTCACTCTAAGCAGGGTTTACTTGTTTAGCAAGATTGGTGATATCTACAGAAAAATGGGAAAACTCTTTTGGAAATCTTGAGGTTCAATTGGGGATTTTATAACACTGCTACTTTGTCAAATCAAAGATTCCTGCAGTTTAAAAACTTTCAGCACAACCGATAGCTAACATTTAGTTAGCAATTTAATTGTGCTAAAAGTAATGTGATTGCCAACAAGGGTTTTGCCACCAAGTACTAAGTCAAAGGGGTCAAATACTTATTTCACTTGACATGCAAATCAATTTATAACTTTTTTAGCGTTTTTCTAGATTTTTTTTTCCCATGCGTTTTTCTGGATTTTTTTTTTTTTTTTGTTATTCTCTCTCTCACTGTTAAAATGCACCTACCAGGAAAATTATAGACTGATCATTTATTTGTCAGTGGGCAAACGTTCAAAATCAGCAGGGGAGCAAATACTTTTTTCCCTCACTGTATGGCAAAGTAACTTAATTGCATTTGATATGGTTCCTCACCAAAGGTTACTATACAAGTTAAAACGCAATTGGTCTAAATGCCAATTTGAATTCTTGGGTTGCACAAAGGTTTAAAGATGGAGGGCACACATAAGTGGTAAATGGAAAAGGTTAAAGTCCTGTTCTGAGTCTCTCTCTCTCTCTCTCTCTCTCTCTCTCTCCCTCTCTCTCTCTCTCTCTCTCTCTCTCTCTCTCTCTCTCTCTCTCTCTCTCTCTCTCTCTCTATATATATATATATATATATATATATATATATATATATATATATATTTATTTCTCTCAATTGGCACCAATTGATATATTGAGACCATTAAGTGATACCTTCAGGCTATCATCATACTACATGGCAGAGAGGAAGGAAACCGTAGGAAGAAGTTCTGTGCTTAAAGGAACTCTATAGGGTCAGGAATCTTACTTGTATTCAAGTCTGCAGCTGCTGCCTCTGCCCCGATCTGTGCTGTTTGCCTAACATCATCAGAAGTAATCTATGAGTCAATCACAGTGCTTTCCCATAGGATTGTCTCAGAGTGTCAAGGAGGCAGATCAGGGGCAGCGCCAGCACAAGACAAACACAGCCCTGGCCAATCAGCATCTCCTCATAGAGATGCATTGAATTAATGCATCTCTATGAAGAAAGTTCAGTGCCTCCATGCAGAGGGTGGTGACACTGAATGGCAATGATGTACCATGTGCAGCACTGCCCCAGGAAGCACCTCTAGCAGCTATCTGAAGAGTGGCCAGTGGAGTTATCACTAGGCTGTTATGTAAACACTGCATTTTCTCTGAAAATACAGTGTTTACTGCAAAGTGATTCTACACACCAGCACAAATACAATAAATTGTAGTTGTTCTAGTGACTATAGTGTCCCATTAAGTTGTTATGGTTGTGGAAGTAATTGTTTAAGAAATAAGATTTTGCCCTTTGCACAGGAAATTGTATTTTTATAGAACAATCAATAAATATGCAGAGTTATTTGTCTAAACAGAATGTTTTATCGGATTCAGAACATATTTGTAAACAATATCTTCTTTCAAAAATGCAGTAGTTATTATGTAGTAATAGCTTGTTGATCCAAGGAAAAATCTGATGGCCATTTTGAATTTTAAAACAAATTTCTTCCTAATTTATGGCAACATTTTAAATCACTTCAAACTGGTTTTTTTACCTTCTTTTGGGTCAACAACAGTAATGCAGATGTGTGATAGAATTTACGGTGTAACAGGCATTGGCCATAAATCGTTCTTTTTAGTGAATCCATGATTAACAATGTATTGACACAGTTAATCAGTCTATTTACAGTTATAATTAGAAACGGAAGATTGTCTAATACAATTTTACTGTGCCTAAAATAATGTTGTGGAAAATGAAAAAAAGAAAAAATGGATTCTTATAATTAAATATTTTATACTTCACACAGCCATTCAATGTTCAAAGAAAGAAGGATTTTCTACATCCAAAAAAGTGTGTTAAATAAAGCCTGTCAATTTAGAAAGAAGAAATGCACTTGCCTTAATAAGTAGTAGTTTGTCAATAATAATGCAAGCTACAAAGAATTAGTGATCTCAATAAGCCATTCCATTTAACCTAGAACTAGTTTAATAAACAATATATTGCACCTTAAAGGACATGATGTAATTTTTGTTCTCTGCTGTCTTTCTTCAGACAGGCTGAACACTGCACTTGAAAATGTCAACTATGATTGAAAAGCAATTTGTGTTTTACTGAGCTCTACTGAAGCACACATATTGGCTGCCTTCCCAAATGCTGACTGAGCTATTTTGGTTATACTTTACATACTGATGCTCAGTGGGTAAGAAATATATCCTGCCATATAACAAAAATGACCTTTTCCAGACCTTAATGAGAAGTGTAAACCAAATATTAAAATAGTTGAGCTATATTGTGGGGAAATGATCTACTAGTTTTATTAGTCTTGAACAATATCACATGGATAAGATTCACTGATGCCTAAAGTAAGCATTTTAGTCAATCAATCCATTGTCAGCAAGATCATTGATTTCCTTAAGCCACCAAGGTCATAAGTAGCTGTTGACTGAACATGTCCTGAGATCAGTATTGCATTGTAAAGTATTTATATATATTTTGTTCTGCTATACAGCAAACCCTTTGTTTGTGTTGAAAGCAAACATTTTGTTAGTGTCAAAAGAATCACCTAAAGTTTGATTTTACGGGCTGTAGTTACCTTGTTGAGTGTAAGGGTAAACTAAATGTGAGCGTGTAAAATAATTGAATATTCAAAATGAATTGAAACAAAATTTCTGATTTTAAGGCCAAAATAGTCAACAAAACATCACGTAGATTTTTTTTTTCTAGTTTACAATTTCAAATTCACTCTGAATTCATATTTAACTTTAATGAATATCCCTATAGATTTTCAGCAAACATAGATATATAATGGAACTATTTCACCTTTCCTGGCTAATCATGGCAGCATTTAACATAAGGGTTTAGCTCCTCCCCCTAACCCTCAGGACAGGAAATACAATTAAGCATACCTTCCCCTTGTATAATGGGGACCCCAGTAGCTTCCACTCATGTTATATAAGCCCAGGGACATGTAGCCCAATCTCTGTGGAGTTGAGAACCCCTGGGAGCCGTGGGTGTTAGTTCCCCCGGCATCTGGAACCTGTGTTAACCTGGACGGAACTTCCAGACCTCGATCAGGCAATTAACATTCAGGTAAGACACCGGCGCATGCACACTACACTCGGACGGATTTCTGTACTTTTGCCCTTTCCCAAGATAGGACTCACAGCCAACCGGCGCATGCGCACTTCCTTAAAGACACAAAGCGCAAAATTTGATCTTCATCAGCTCAACCTTTCTTTAAGGTTTCGCATGGAATCAATGCATTCCATCATTCCAGTGGTTAACCACAAGGATTGGTCAATATTGGTTGATCTAAAGGATGCATATTTCCATGTTCCTACCACTGCAAAACATCAGAAGTTTCTTGGATTTTGTGTCAAGAGAGACCACTTCCAGTTTCAGGCTCTTCCCTTTGGTATAAGTACAGCCTCAAGGAAATTCTCCATGATCCTGGTCACCGTAATTGCTCTTCTTAGAAGGAAAGATGTTAAAGTTTTTCACTACCTCGACGACATCTTAGTAGTTGCACCAGACTTTGAGATCATGCTTCAGCACCGTCATTTGGTCCTCGAGACTCTCTCTCAGTTGGGGTGGCTCATCAACCACAAGAAGTCAATTAAATCCAACAAGAGAACTGGTATTCTTGGGGGCGAACTTTGATACCAACTGTCACGTATTCATCCGCATATAAAAATGTGATTAATTACAGTTACTGTTTTGACAGGAAAAGTTGTACCAAGCAACATTACTGTCATGACAGGAAAAGTTGTGCCGAGTAGCAATCAACTCCACAGGAGGGTTTGTGCTGAACACCAATTTTGCAAATGGGAACCTGGTAACTGCCTTTGGGGTCAAAGGCCGATTACAGCCTATCAAATCCAGTGGAGGGGTATTTAGGCCCAGTTCTCATCCTGCTCAGTGCCTCTCATGTTTTCCCTAGTAGTTGTACGAGAGCGCATTTCTGATTCAAGTTTCTTCTGTTTTTTTTAATTTTGCTTTGATTTTGACTTCCCTGTATTCTGGTATCCCTGACTTCTGGCTTTCCCTTATCATTGTGTCTCTTTCTGTGTCCCCTGACCTCGGCAATTAACCTGACTACTTTTTGGTACGTTAAGTCCGGCCATTCTAAGGCCCGGTAATATGTTACCTATTAGTCATCTGTGTGACACAATTCTACGTGCTGGATCAACTAGTAATACTGACACCAACACAGCTATTGTATCTCTCGCACACAAAAGGAAGATTGTCCTACAAGATCTTATAAGGAGCTTCAATCAAAAAACCTCACCACCCACGAGGGAATTTATGAAGCTCCTAGGTACTTTTCCCTTAACCATAGAGCTGGTGAGATAGATGTAGTAGAATCTTCATTCACTTCAACTTTATTTCCTAAAGAATTTCAGAACCAGCTCAAGGGACTGGGAAAGTTTGATCCACATTCCTCTCCATCTGAAGAAGTTTCTTTGGTGGCTATCTTGGGAAAACCTTTCCAAAAGTTTTCCTTTGAGGGAAATAGATTTGGTGGTCATCACAACAGATACCAGTCAGTACAGATGGGGAGCACAGCTGGGAAAATGATTATTTCAAGCAAGTGAGTAGTTTGTATGCTCTCTCCTGGACTCTGCTGGACAACGAACAGTGTTTCACTAAGTCACACATCTTCTGCCACTGAGATTCAGAGAAAGTCACTCCTCGAGCTCCCTCCCATAGCCCAAAATATGTTGGTGGTGGAAGCCTAGCCTAAGTTTGAAGTTTGATACAAGGTAGATACTCCATGTGCAAGTGGATCTGGCTCGATACATAAGGTCTCAAAAGAGATGAGATTTATTTGAGGTTGATGTTGTTGAGGTATGGAACACAAATAAGCTTGAAGCTGGTGGTAGCAAAATCAAGACATAGAGGTCTAAGGCACTGAATGCAACAGGCTTTGTATCACTGCAAACTTAGGGCCATCAGCACATTTTGGACCAGGTGAGGTGGGGAAGGTGCCAGAAGTCTCAGATATCTCAGGTTTAGTCCTGGAGGAAAGGACAGTTCAGTGGAAGGAGAGGTGATTCAAAGGGGGAAAGCCCCATCCATTGAGCCACTTTATGCCAGGTTTGCAATGTTGCCCTTAGAAATGGGCATGTGGACACAAGGACCCTGCTGACCTCTCTATCCATCCATAACATTGCTGACAGTGGTCTCCCTACTTGTAACTCCTCAATATCCTTCCAGAGTTTTCTTGCCCCTCTCTTGGCCTATTCAACCACAGATAAATGTTGCATGGCCAGGTGATCCAGTCTGAAATCTGTGAGTGCCAACTCATCCTCTGTTTTAGGTTAGGCAAGGAATTCCAAAGTTTTTTTTTTATCCACATGTATTAAATGAAGGACTGGAGTGATTTAAACAATGCATTAGGCAAAATTATTGTTATGGTCTCACACAAATAAAGCAATCGTGGCAGAAGGATAATTTTAACTACTCTATTCTTCCCAACCATGATATGTGAGACAGGGCCCACTCTTCCATAATTTGCCTAAATATATCGAGAAAGAGCTGAAGGTTTTTTCAGTGTACAGGAGGTCCGGATCCACTGGTATCCAGATACCCAGGTATTTGAGTAAGATTATTGAAAAGGGTATAATTGGCTGATTGGGTCGGCCTTCCTGTCCGGCAAAGAGACAGAATATGAGCTTTCTCATTGATGTAAGAGAGGGCTCCATAAACCTCAAAATCTGTCATATGAGGTGGGAAAACTGAGGGATCCATAACACAGAAGGTTATCTGCATAGGTAGTCAGCTTGTGATGCTCACTTTCCACCTCCATTCCACTAATGTGAGGGTTATCCCTTATTGCAAATGGTTCAAGGGCAAGGACAAAGAGCAAGGGCAAGAGTGTAATGTTCCATTTTATATGCAGTGAGGGGGAAAAGTATTTGACCCCCTGCTGATTTTGAACGTTTGCCCACTGACAAAGAAATGATCAGTCTATAATTTCAATGGTAGGTGTATTTTAACAGTGAGTGACAAAACAAAATCCAGAAAAACACATGTCAAAAAAGGTTATGAATTGATTTGCATGTCAATGAATGGAATGAGAATTTGACCCCTTTGAGTTAGTACTTGGTGGCAAAACCCTTGCTGGCAATAACAGAGGTCAGATGTTTCTTGTAGTATACCACCAGGTTTGCACAGATCTCCGGAGAGATTTTGTCCCACTCCTCTTTGCAGATCCTCTCCAAATCATTAAGATTTCAAGGCTGATGTTTGGCAACTCGAACCTTCAGCTCCCTTCACAGGTTTACGGTGGGGATGGTGTTCTTGGGGTCATAGGCAGAGCATTTTTCCTCCTCCAAACACAGTGAGTTGATGCCAAATAGCTCATTTGGACCTAGACATTTGCCTTTGTGTGGTGGACCTTATACCTTATACCTAATATCAGTTATTCCTCAGTTATTCCTCAGTTATAGGGTCCTCCAGGGTGTGTTCAAAAGAAGTTATCTATCTGCCTGCCAAGCTTCTCTCTCTCAGTAAGCTGTGGAAGCACTTATAAGGATGGGTAATAATGATGGATGACCTGTTTATAACTCTAACTCATGGATTTCGTCTGTTGATTGAGCAATCTGGATGAGTTAGGATATTTTAAGGTAATTGTTTACAAATATAAGATCTTTGTACCACACATTTATTTGCTTCCCAGACTGTCATTGGAGGGACCTCACTAGTATCATTGTCTTTGTTATGTATTGTGAGAGAACCTCCTGGGTCTCCTGTACTATGGGTGTATTAGACAGTAATTGTTTTGGCTCCAATTTGTAGTCTTGGGTCTGAAGCACAGGGATGTCATGGCGATAGTAAGAAGTATGTGATCCAACCACATCATTGTACACATTTACTTTTGTATATGTTGTATCCAAAATGGTCCCTTTCATGAAGACATACCGTATATACTCGAGCATAAGCCGACCCGAATATAAGCCGAGGCCCCTAATTTTACCCCAAAAAACTGGGAAAACTTATTGACTCGAGTATAAGACTAGGGTGGGAAATGCAGCAGCTACTGGTAAATTTCTAAATAAAATTAGATCCTAAAAAAATTAT
The DNA here is from genome assembly GCF_036172605.1 of Pelobates fuscus. Classification (NCBI taxonomy): domain Eukaryota; kingdom Metazoa; phylum Chordata; class Amphibia; order Anura; family Pelobatidae; genus Pelobates; species Pelobates fuscus. Next base: position 203,950,226 of record NC_086320.1, read on the forward strand.
ATTTATTGAATATTTATTTACAGTGTGTGTATATAATGAATGCAGTGTGTGTGTATGAATGCAGTGTGTGTGTATGAATGCAGTGTGTCTATGAATGCAGTGTGTGTGTATGAGTGCAGCCTGTGTGTATGAATGCAGTGTGTGTGTATGAGTGCAGCGTGTGTGTATGAGTGCAGTGTGTGTATGTATGAGTAGTGATGTCGCGAACATAAAATTTTCGGTTTGCAAATGGAGAACGCGAACTTCCGCAAATGTTCGCGAACGGGCGAACCGGGCGAACCGCCATAGACTTCAATAGGCAGGCGAATTTTAAAACCCACAGGGACTCTTTCTGGCCACAATAGTGATGGAAAAGTTGTTTCAAGGGGACTAACACCTGGACTGTGGCATGCCGGAGGGGGATCCATTGCAAAACTCCCATGGAAAATTACATAGTTGATGCAGAGTCTGGTTTTAATCCATAAAGGGCATAAATCACCTAACAATCCTAAATCACAATGAATATGGATTGACACCTGACATATGACATATTGACACCTTGACATATGGATTGACACCTGTCCTGAGAGACCCTGATACACACTGACACAGAGCAGAATAGGGACTGTTCCCCCTACATAGGGTCACTTGGCAGATATGGATTGACACCTGTCCTCAGGGACCCTGATACACACTGACACAGAGCAGAATAGGGACTGTTCCCCCTACATAGGGTCACTTGGCAGATATGGATTGACACCTGTCCTCAGGGACCCTGATACACACTGACACAGAGCAGAATAGGGACTGTTCCCCCTACATAGGGTCACTTGGCAGATATGGATTGACACCTGTCCTCAGGGACCCTGATACACACTGACACAGAGCAGAATAGGGACTGTTCCCCCTACATAGGGTCACTTGGCAGATATGGATTGACACCTGTCCTCAGGGACCCTGATACACACTGACACAGAGCAGAATAGGGACTGTTCCCCCTACATAGGGTCACTTGGCAGATATGGATTGACACCTATCCTCAGGGACCCTGATATACACTGACACAGAGCAGAATAGGGACTGTTCCCCCTACATAGGGTCACTTGGCAGATATGGATTGACACCTGTCCTCAGGGACCCTGATACACACTGACACAGAGCAGAATAGGGACTGTTCCCCCAACATAGGGTCACTTGGCAGATATGGATTGACACCTAACCTAAGGATCCCTGATACACACTGACACAGAGCAGAATAGGGACTGTTCCCCCTACATAGGGTCACTTGGCAGATATGGATTGACACCTGTCCTCAGGGACCCTGATACACACTGACACAGAGCAGAATAGGGACTGTTACTCTTACATAGGGTCACTTGGCAGATATGGATTGACACCTATCCTAAGGATCCCTGATACACACTGACACAGAGCAGAATAGGGACTGTTCCCCCTACATAGGGTCACTTGGCAGATATGGATTGACACCTATCCTAAGGATCCCTGATACACACTGACACAGAGCAGAATAGGGACTGTTCCCCCTACATAGGGTCACTTGGCAGATATGGATTGACACCTAACCTAAGGATCCCTGATACACAATGACACAGATCAGAATAGGGACTGTTCCCCCTACATAGGGTCACTTGGCAGATATGGATCGACACCTGTCCTCAGCGACCCTGATACACACTGACACAGAGCAGAATAGGGACTGTTCCCCCTACATAGGGTCACTTGGCAGATATGGATTGACACCTGTCCTCAGGGACCCTGATGCACACTAACACAGAGCAGAATAGGGACTGTTCTACCTACATAGGGTCACCATTTTTAGCCCAAGGCATCTCATCTCATCAGGCCTTTTTTAGTCGAATGTATCGTCTACTGTCAGTCCCTTCGGGATCCATCCCTCATTCATCTTAATAAAGGTGAGGTAATCTAGACTTTTTTTACCTAGGTGACTTCTCTTCTCAGTGACAATACCTCCTGCTGCACTGAAGGTCCTTTTTGACAGGACACTTGAAGCGGGGCAGGCCAGAAGTTATATCGCAAATTGGGATAGCTCAGGCCACAGGTCAAGCCTGCACACCCAGTAGTCAAGGGGTTCATCGCTCCTCAGAGTGTCGATATCTGCAGTTAAGGCGAAGTAGTCTGCTACCTGTCGGTCGAGCGTTCTCTGAGGGTGGATCCTGAAGGGCTGTGGCGATGCATAGGACTTAAAAAGCTCCGCATGTCCTCCATCAACAACACGTCTTTAAAGCGTCCTGTCCTTGCTGGCGTGGTCGTGGGAGGAGGAGGATTACTTTCACCTCTTCCCCTGTTAGATTCCCGTTGTGCTGTGACATCACCCTTATACGCTGTGTAAAGCATACTTTTTAATTTATTTTGCAAATGCTGCATCCTTTCCGACTTGTAATTCAGTAAAATTTTCGCCACTGTCTGCTTATACCGGGGGTCTAGTAGTGTGGACACCCAGTACAGGTCGTTCTCCTTCAACCTTTTTATACGAGGGTCCCACAACAGGCACGACATCATGAAAGACCCCATTTGCACAAGGTTGGATGCCAAGCTACTCATTTCCCGTTCCTCCTTCTCAGTGATCTCAATGAAGGTATGTTCTTCCCCCCAGCCACATACAACACCACGGGTACCAGATAGGTGACAACGAGCACCCTGGGATGCCTGTTGTGGTTGGTCTTCCTCCTCCTCCTCAAAGCCACATTCCTCCTCTGACTCCTCTTCCTCACAATCCTCTTCCAGCGTTCCCGCAGGTCCAGCAAGCGATGCTGATAAGGCTGTTTCTGGTGGTGATGGTGACCACAACTCTTCCTCTTCACGCTCATCTATGGCCTGATCCAGCACTCTTCGCAGGGCACGCTCAAGGACGAAAACAAATGGTATGATGTCGCTGATGGTGCCTTCGGTTCGACTGACTAGGTTTGTCACCTCCTCAAAAGGACGCATGAGCGTACAGGCATTGCGCATGAGCGTCCAGTAACGTGTCAAAAAAAATTCCCAGCTCCCCAGAGGCTGTCATACAAATATTCATTAACGGCTTTTTCTTGTTGGAGCAGGCGGTCGAACATTTGGAGTGTTGAATTCCAATGTGTCGAGCTGTCGCAAATCAAGCGCCTCACTGGCATGTTGTTTCGCCGCTGGATATCTGCAAAGTGCGCCATGGCCGTGTAGGAACGCCTGAAATGGCCACACACCTTCCTGGCCTGCTTCAGGACGTCCTGTAAGCCTGTGTACTTATGCACAAAGCGTTGTACGATCAGATTACACACATGTGCCATGCACGGCACATGTGTCAACTTGCCCAACTTCAATGCCGCCAACAAATTTGTTCCGTTGTAACAAACCACTTTGCCGATATCCAGTTGCTGCATAGTCAGCCACTTTTCCACCTGTGCATTCAGGGCAGACAGGAGTGCTTGTCCTGTGTGACTCTCTGCTTTCAAGCAAGTCAAACCCAAGACGGCGGGACACTGCCGTATCCAGGATGTGGAATAGTACCTGGGGAGCTGGGGGGGTGCCGTTGATGTGGAGCAAGACGCAGCAGAAGAGGACTCAGCCGAGGAGGTTATGGAAGAGGATGGAGTAGGAGGAGTAGAGGAGGTGGCAGCAGGCCTGCCTGCAAGTCGTGGCGGTGTCACCAACTCCTCCGCAGAGCCACGCATTCCATGCTTGGCAGCCGTCAGCAGGTTTACCCAATGCGCAGTGTAGGTGATATACCTGCCCTGACCATGCTTTGCAGACCAGGTATCAGTGGTCAGATGGACCCTTGCCCCAACACTGTGTGCCAGACATGCCATGACTTCCTTTTGCACAATCGAGTACAGGTTGGGGATTGCCTTTTGTGCAAAGAAATTTCGTCCGTGTACCTTCCACTGCGGTGTCCCAATAGCCACAAATTTTTTGAACACCTCAGACTCCACCAGCTTGTATGGTAAAAGCTGGCGGTCTAATAGTTCAGACAAGCCAGCTGTCAGACGCTGGGCAAGGGGGGGACTTTCTGACATTGGCTTCTTACGCTCAAACATGTCCTTGACAGACACCTGACTGTGGGCAGATGAGCGGGAACTGCTCAAGGCGAGAGACGGAGTGGCGGATGGTTGAGAGGGGGCAAGGAGGACAGCAGTGGTTGATGTGGCTGAAGATGCTGGACCAGGAGGAGGATGGTGGCTTTGAGTTTGTGTGCTGCTTGTACTCATGTGTTGATCCCATAGGCGTTTGTGATGTGCGATCATGTGCCTACGCAAAGCAGTTGTACCTAGGTGGGTGTTGGACTTCCCACGACTCAGTTTCTTTTGGCACAGGTTGCAAATGGCATCGCTGTTGTCAGAGGCAGACACACAAAAAAAATGCCACACTGCTGAGCTCTGCAATGACGGCATTCTGGTGGTGGACACAGCATGCGTTGTTTGGTGTGCTGTCGGGCTGATCCCGGGTGCAGATGCATGCTGTCTAACTGTGCCACTAGCTCCTTGAAACGACATCCCCCTGCTTCCAACTCGTCTCCTCCTCCTCTCTGTCTCCCCATCAGAACTTTCGCCCTGTTCTTCTTCTTGCCGAGCGGGCACCCACGTGACATCCATGGACGCATCGTCATCATCAACCGCTTCACTTGTATCTGACAACTCAGCAAGGAAGCAGCAGCAGGTACAACATCATCATCATCACACTGTACGTCCATGTGTGTAATGCTGCCTGACTGAGACATATCCCTGTTATCTACATCCTCTGGCAATAATGGTTGCGCATCACTAATTTCTTCAAACGGATGTGTAAATAACTCCTCTGACAGATAAAGTGAAGCGGCTGTGGTGCTAGTGTTGGTGGTGGCGGCAGGCGGGTTAGTGGTATCTTGAGAGGTGCCCGAAGCTAAGCTGGAGGAGGATGGTGCGTCAAGGTTCCGAGCGAAAGCTGTAGAAGATTGGGTGTCCTGTGTTAGCCAGTCAACTTTTCTGGGCATTATTCTAGGGCCAAAGGGAATCACAGCACCACGACAACGACGGCCCCTGCCTGTCATTTGTTTTTGGATTAGTGGTACTATGCGTCCAAGCTACTGTGAGACCAGATATGAGTGGCAATGTGCACTGGCAGAGGTTGGCAGAATAGCGCTTCCTGAGGGCTTCCAGCACTCCAGCCGGCACCATAACCACCCTAGACTCCTTCAGAGCGCAAACCAGGAACAAGCTCTTGCAAGAGTTTAGGAGTGATTATAGCAAGGGAATATGCAGAGCATAGATCCCTTGTAGCAGATTCCCCCAATAAGAGACAGGACTCAAATTGAGGGTGAAGAAGAACTGAAGCTTTTAATGAGACACTGCTTTCATGCACATTTTGCACACATAATACTGCCCACAGGGTTTTGTAAAACAACCAATCAATACGTACAATACACTCAGACACTCCCAGCAATTACAGACAAAATCCTCCCCTCTGCCTGTGATTTAATTACCTTACACAATGGGTTAATGTAATTATCACTGGCAGAGAAATAAAGTTTTTACACATGTACTAGAACTTTAAAACTATACATTCAATATTTAAAAAAACAACATATTATTATTCAGCACACTTTAATTATAAACATAGTCAAAATTCAGCCAATTACATCCAGGGGTTTCAAAGTTAGCTGGAGGTCCCTTTATGACCGACCTCAAGCACATTTTCCTGCCCAAAACAGTTCCATAGATTTGGGCTGTGCGGTCGGTCAATTTCACACTGAAAAAATGACTAAGTCCCATCGCCGAATGGAACTTAGTCTCTGCTGCTGCAAAATCATTGTGGGAGAAGGTTATGCTCAGCGGTGTTCGCGGAACTGTATAGCCGATTTCAGTTCCATGGATTTGAACACACATTGAATGAACAAAGATGGCCGCCGCCACGTGTTCGTTTGCATGAACGGCAGCCCCCCAGCGTTCGGCAATTTACCTACAGCAGGCTCCCAGCCTGGGAGGTAAATTGATGGCACACTTCCACTTCTGGGTGGTCCGCCTGTGTGGTACCTGGTTCAGTAAGCCCCATTTACTGAACCAAGTGGAAAATAGCAATGAACAAAGGATTTTAACAGTCTAGGGACAAAGTCTTAAAGGGGCATTGGTTCTAAAAGTCACAATATGTCCCCAGATGGTTCTTAAAGGGGCATACACAGTCCAATAAAAGTCCATTCACTGTGCTTAAAGGGCCAGTAGCCGCACAATAAAATTCTATTATGCCCAAATATGTTCTTAAAGGGCAATACATCACAGGGACCGTAGTCACAGGGCAGGAGGCGGGCAAGCAGGCCCCTCCAAAAGCTCATGGCAAACTCCCTTAAAGGGGTGAGTTTGCTACAATGGTGTTTTCAAAAGTTACTGAGTCAAATATAAGGCTTGCGTTTCAGTTGTTTCACATTGAAATTAGCCAGATTGGTTACGTTGCCTTTGAGACCGTATGGTAGCCCAGGAATGAGAATTACCCCCATGATGGCATACCATTTGCAATAGTAGACAAGCCAAGGTATTTCAAAAGGGGCATGTCCAGTCTTTCTTAGTAGCCACTTAGTCACAAACACTGGCCAAAATTGGCATTCAGATTAGTTTTTTGCATTTTTCACACACAATCAAATATTAACAATAACTTTGGCCAGTGTTTGTGACCAAGTGGCTACTAAAAAAGACCGGACATACCCCATTTGCAATACCTTGGTTTGTCTACTATTGCAAATGTTATGCCATAATTTTCATTCCTGGGCTACCATACGGTCACAAAGGCAACATAACCAATCTTGCGAATTACAGTGTGAAAAATGTAACATGCTATATTTGACTCGGTAACTTCCCAAAACACCATAAAACCTGTACATAGGGGGGAACTGTTATACACGTGAGACATCGCTGAATACATATATGTGTTTTATTGCAGTAAAAGCAAACCGTATTATGACATTCACAGTTAAAATGTCATGCGGAAATAAAAAAAATAAATCTTATTTCCTACCATTCTTTAATATATTTTTCATATTAAATTATGTTTTATACCTGTGAATTATAGCTCCCAATCCCCCAAACATGAGCCCAGACTTCATGAAGGGGTAAAAATGGTCTGTTTAACCCCTTAAGGACACATGACATGTGTGACATGTCATGAATCCCTTTTATTCCTGAAGTTTGGTCCTAAAGGGGTTAATGGTGGCCCCAGCTCACTATAGAATCCCTGCATGTACATGTGATTTGAAAGTTTAGGAGAGTGATTTATTTTTTTTAATGAAAATCTTGTTACGACACTCACCGCCAGATAGATGAAACCGCCGTTTAGTAAATAATCCCCTTCTCCAGAAATGCAGGTTCTGTACAGCCGACCGTCAAACTCCCGAACGGAAGGTATACGAACGCGGCAACTCCCAATCATCAAATCAGTCGAACTCCTTTCACAGCTAGAAATAATAAAAGCGCTGTCCCAGTAATAATTCCCTCCACAAACGAGACCAAGCTCTGTCTTGAAGGTCAAACAGGAATGTGTTTAATGGGGGCTACCTGCCCGGTATTTATGCAGGTCTCCCACAAGGTGGACACTCCCCTAGGGGACCTTGTGGAAGACTGTAACACATATTGGACAGTAGCCAAACGCAGTGGCTTCAGTATAAGCCCTCCCCATCTTACCCATAAATCCTTCTTCTCTATCCCAGAGATAATTGGGAAGAAACCTAATTATCTCCAAGCATAGAGGCAAATCGCCATTTTAAACATAACAGGAAAAATACATTAAAATACATAGATGAGGAAATACCGAATAAATATGGTTCGTATAACGTATCCCCAGATAGCCTGGATCTGAGGGCATATTCCTACCGAATAGCGCTCAGATCCGATGTACACAGTTCAATCGCCATGGAGTCAAAGTCTCTCACAAGTCTTTCGGTATACGATTGACTCCATGGGACGGCTATCTGGGCGAAGTCCATACGTACCTTGCAAACTCCCGAACGGACCTGTGTTCGTATGCCTCGACGAAATAGAAGGCGGGCGGCAGCTTCCAGCGGTGTTCGGTAGATAAAGTGTCCGTTTATAGTTCCATAGGATTGACACCAAACACCGCTGATCTTCCTCGTGTCCCAAAATGGCCGCCGCCTCGTGGTCGGCATACGAATGATGACCACCCATACGAATGGAATGGAGAGGTGTCTGCGGTTAACCACAACGTTCTAATTGGGGCCTAAGAGGTTAACCAGCAGCACACTCCTCTCCTGGGTGGCCGTCCGTTCGGTAGTTTCAATCGGTATTCCGGAACCACACAAACAGGGGCATACGGACAGGAAATCCAACGAAATAAGGGCAAACAGACTAACCAGCATTACTAGGCTGTACAGATGGATCTGTCACGCAGCTCCCTCCTTGTGGAACACTCCGGCAGACCCGGCTTGACCCTTTGGCGGGTCAACTTGGGGATGAACGGACTAGGAGGTGGTAAGGACGTCGGTTTGCCGGGACAATCCATCTGCATTCCCGTTCTGCTTACAGGGTCGGTAGCTGATGGTGAAGTTATACGGTTGTAGTGCTAGACTCCACCGCAGCAGTCTACCATTGTCTCCTGAGACCCGGTTAAGCCAGACCAGGGGATTATGATCCGTCACAAGGGAAAATTCCTGTCAGTACAAATAGGGGCTTAACTTTTTCAATGCCCAGACCAGGGCCAGGCACTCCTTCTCCACTGCCGCATAACTCACTTCTCGGGGTAACAGCTTTCTACTGAGATATGCGACAGGGTGCTCTCCTCCATCTTCCCCGACCTGGCTCAGCACAGCCTCCAGTCCATACATGGAAGCATCTGTGTGGACGAGAAAACGTTTGTTAGGGACTGGGGCAGCCAGGACAGGGGCATTCACAAGAGCCTGTTTAAGTGCTTGAAACGCAGCTTCACAAGCTGGAGACCACAGGACCTGCTTAGGGAGATTCTTCTTCGTCAGGTCAGTCAAGGGTTTAGCAATAGTGCTGTAGTCAGGGACAAAGCGTCGATAGTACCCTTTGTGATAGGTGTGGGCCAGTTAGCCACTGCCTCTATCTTGGCTTGCTCCGGTCTCTGGTACCCATACCCCACTCTGTGACCCAGGTATTGTACTTCAGCCATGCCTAGATGGCACTTCTCTGGCTTCAATGTCAGGCCGGCGGCCCGAATTTTAGCCAGTACCACCCCTACATGGACCAGGTGTTCCTCTCAGGACCCACTGTAGAACGCAATGTCATCCAGGTATGCACAAGCAAATTCCTGGAAGCCATCGAGGAGCCTATCCACCATACGCTGGAAGGTAGCCGGGGCATTCTTCATCCCAAATGGCATGACCTTAAATTGGTACAGGCCAAATGGGGTGACGAAGGCCGACTTGGGGATAGCATCCTTGGCCAGGGAAATCTGCCAGTAGCCCTTACACAGGTCTATGGTGGTCACATAGCGTCCCCTGGCAATACGATCTAATAATTTGTCTACCCGGGGCATCGGGTAGGCGTCAGTGGTGGTCCGCTCGTTGAGCCGCCTGTAGTCCACACAGAACCGGGTGGTCCCATCTTTCTTAGGTACCAGGACTACAGGCGAAGCCCAAGGACTATCGGAGTGTTCGATGACCCCAAGCTGGGTCATCTCCAGTATCTCCTTCTGCATTCCTTCTTGGACTGCTTCAGGGATATGGTAAGGGGGCTGTCGCAGAGGGTTCTGTCCAGGGGTCTCTACCTTATGTACAGCTAGGGTAGTGTAGCCGGGCTCTTGGGAGAATGTCGCCTGCTTCTCCCACAGAAGCTGTCTTGCCTGTCCCTTCTCTGTGGGGCTCAACCTGGCCACTAGCTGTACAAGGCTAGTAAGGTCAGTCTGGGAGTCCCTCTCTAACAAATCGGGAAGGGGCAAGTTCTCTGGGTCGTCTGCAGCCGGGGCACACACTGCAGCGACATCCTCCGGTCTCTCCTGATACTCCTTTAGCATGTTCACATGGAAGGATCGCTGGATCCTTTCATCTGAACAGCTGGCTATAAGATAGGTAGTATCATACACCTGAGCTAACACCTTATACGGGCCCTGCCAAGATGCTTGCATCTTGTTTGCCTTCACAGGTTTGAGCACTAACACTTTCTGCCCAACCTGGAAGACCCGCTGCCGGGCACCCCGATCGTACCATCTCCTCTGTCTCCCCTGGGCCACCTGGAGATTATCTCTTACCATCAGAGACAGTTTCTCCATGTGGTCCCGGATTTCCAGGACATACGGTACTATGGGGGTCCCTTCCTGCTCTGTCTTCCCCTGCAAGTGGCCTCTAATGAGATCTAGGGGTCCGCAGACCCTTCTCCCATAAAGCAACTCAAGGGGGAGAACCCAGTAGATTCCTGGGGCAACTCTGTGTAGGAAAACAACGGATGAGGCAGGAATCGCTCACAGTCTCTGCAGGTGTCAGTAAAAGTCCGCAACATCTGTTTGAGGGTACCATTAAATCGCTCACAGAGACCGTTAGTCTGTGGATGATATGTGAGCTAAGCAGCGGTTTAATGCCGCACACCTTCCACAGCTGCTGGGTGAGCACAGCGGTAAATTGGGTTCCCTGGTCAGAGAGAATCTCCTTAGGGAACCCGACCCTAGTAAAAATCCTAACCAGGGCATCAGCAACCGTCTCTGCCTCTATATTAGACAGCGCTACTGCCTCTGGATAGCGAGTGGCATAGTCCACCACGGTGAGAATATATTTCTTTCCTGATGGACTAACCCTGGCCAGTGGACCCACAATGTCAACGGCTATGTGGGCAAAGGGCTCCCCAATAATAGGCATTGACATAAGCCAAGCTTTTGGGTGGTCCCCCCGCTTTCCTACCCGTTGACAAGTGTCACACGTACTACAATATACCCGCACAGCCTGATTAAAATTTGGCCAAAAGAAATTCTGCGTGATCCTATAGGCTGTGCGGCGGGACCCTAGATGTCCAGCTAATGGGACATCATGCCCTATCCGCAGAATCTCCTGCCGGTATTTCGCAGGCACCACCAGCTGTCGATTCGGCAGAGGGGCAGCGCTTTTCTGGGAAGGCTTAGGGATCCTATACAACCTGTCCCCCACCCACTCATACCGTTCCCCATCTACTCCTTCCTCTCCAGTATCTGCCCAATCCCTGTACTCCTGGAGAGTCGGGTCTGCCCGGGTTTCCCTCCCAAACTTCTCTGGGGAATCCCAGCTAACAAGGGTCTGATCTAGGGTACCAGTCGGGGAATCGGGTCTTACCTGGGTCTCAGCAGCAGGCGGGCTGGTTCCAGTAGCACGGGTCTGAGCACAGGTAGTCACTGGGTTAACATCAGCAGGTCCCATTGGAGCATAAGCGGAAACCAAAGGGGCCAGATCATTCCCAAGCAAAACATCGGCAGGCAAGTCTTTCATGACCCCCACATCCACATGTCCAGAGCCCACTCCCCAATCCAAATGAATCCGAGCAACAGGTAGACGGAACACGGCGCCACCTGCTTCCCTCACTGCCCCAGTGTTTCCAGTGTGTTGGTGTTCCGAAACAAGGTTCTTTTGGAGCAGGGTCATAGTGGCTCTGGTGTCTCTCAAACCAGTGACCTCTCTGCCATTCAGTTTAACGGTCTGCCTGTGCTGTTGACAGTTGTCCTGCTGGGCTGCTTGTACTGGATCAGCCTCATGTAGTATACGCCAAAATTCCTCCTGCTCAAGACAGTGAGCAGCAGGCTGGGGTGGATGCTGATTTCCGCCGGCTCGTCTTCTCCATGACTGTGCTTGGTTAGAATTGTTCAATGGGCACTCCGGTCTCTTGTGCCCCAACTGTTTGCACCCAAAGCACCGAATAGGCTGTGAATAATCCCGGGCGTTGAATCGGGCTGGCTGAACATAGTTATTCGCTGGTGAGGGTGCGTGGTGCTGGGGGGTGATATGCAGTAGTGGTTGGAGGTGCTGCCGGTTTGTACTCCACTCGGGTAGGGACCTTGGTTGCTGTCTGGTCCAACTTCCGTGCGTCGGTGTACTCATGAGCCAGACGAGCAGCTTCGGGTAAGGTAGAGGGTTTGCGGTCCCTAACCCACTTTCTGACTTCTGCAGGTAACCGATCAAAACAGTGCTCCAACAAAAACACTTGCAGCACCTCTTCCCCAGTTACCGCTTGGCACCCTGCCATCCAGTGAGCTGCTGTGCGGTGTACTCTGCATGCCTACTCCACATAGGAATTGCCAGCTTGTTTTTTGGTGTCCCGGAATCGCCGCCGGTACGCCTCGGGGGTCACAGCATACCTGGCCAAAAGGGCATCTTTTACTGCCCGGTAGCTTGTGATTTCCTCCTCTGGGATGGCCCGAAATGCCTCACTGGTCCGACCGGATAACTTCCCAGAGAGGATTGTAACCCATTCTTCTGTGGGTACCTGGTGTAGGGCACACTGCCTTTCAAAGTCAGCCAGGAACCCGTCAATCTCTCCCTCTGATTCCACAAAATTTTTAAATGCAGGAAAGGGTACCTTTCTCCTTCCAACATGGTTATTGGGTACCTCTGCTGCTGCAGCTCCTCTTCCCTGGAGTGCCTGTTGTGCTGCCACTGCTGCTTGCACTTGCACCACAATATCTGCTGCAGGGTTGGGGCCAAAGTGTACCAGCCTTATCTGGACTGCCCGGTTAAATTGTATCTCCTCGGGTGTTAAATCCAGTATGCCAGGCACATTAGCTCTCTCCATTCCTTGTGCTGCATCCATTTCAAATAATATGGTAATAATCTCTCTTTTCTTGAGATTACTCGCTGATCGTCCTCTGCGTTACTTTACAAGGGTGCACCTGCTCTTTTAGTCACCTTTTTTGTCTGCCCAGTCTTCGGCATTGGGACCCATGTCTTTAGGGGAGATGGTCAGGAGATAAAACTCCAGCAGACCAGGCAACCACATATTTATGGAAGGAAGTTGGAGCTGAGTACCCAGATGTACAAAGTGGTTTTAGAGCAGAAGAAAAGACTGGGAAAAGTTGCAGGTGTTGGTGGTAATGTATATGCATGGCTTCTCCTGCTGCATGTAGAATAGTTTCCTTGAGGCTGTAGTTGGCAAAGCAGCATATTACATTGCATGGAGGGCTATCTGCAGAACCTTTTTAATCTCAGAGCTCATTGTGCTTTGGCATACACAAGACGAGTGATAATAAAAGCCCATTGAATGCTTCCTTAAGGCCCTTATGCAGGTGAGTAGGAGATGTCTCTTACTCAGGCAGGCCTCAAAGTCTGAAGTTACAGTGATGACCTATTGTCTTGATCAGCAATATGGACCGTCATAGTCCGTAGATGGCCAGTTTGGCTGTAATGTGTCTGTGGTTGCTGATTGTGCAGCCAACAAATTGTTAGCATCTGCCTTCAGCTGGCATATGAGGTTTTCTGGCCCTGTATGTCATCATGGAGGCACTGGAAATCTACCATAAAAGAGGCCCACAAGGCCAAATTTGCCTACTGCAAGTCAGCCTTGGTCATAATAACTCTAATCAAACTCATCCAATCCAGATGAGGGATACAGGTCCGGAACCAACTCCGGGGAGGCAGGCGGGATATGATCTTGCTTAAGGCCAGCTTCAGGCTGCAAGTACTCTGACCCCAAAGTAATGGGGTCAGAGTACTTGTGGGTCTAACGTGTGTTTTGTGTCAGGGGGAAAGAACGATTAGCAGTGGAGGGTTAATCAGAGCTAGGCCTGGGCAAAAAATTTGGTTCGGAAGTTCGGGTAAGAAAAAAAAATTCAGCAATTCAGTACATCTGTAGGGCCATTCAGACAGACTGGCATTTCACAAGTGCTAGACAGGGGATATGAACTATGGTCCTTCTGTGCTGTAGTCCTGCTATCTTGCCTCTGGGCCACACATCAGTTCTTATTTCTGCATTATGTGTATCCTTGCCTTGTCTCCAGCACTGGGTGCTGGATTTTACCTGGGGTTACTACTATCAATCTCAGCCCACCTGGAGCTGATGCACAATTAGCCAGGTACAAAACACTGCCTCTCCCTGAGGGCAGTGTCAGTTCATTGACTCTGTTCATTGACTCTGTTTGTTCATGATCCAGTGTCCTCCAGTTGGCTACTGACCTTGGCTTATTCTTATCGTGCGTGTCCTGACCTCTGGCTTCCTTTGACTTTGGCTTACCCTCGACTATTCTCCTGCTTGTGTCCTTGCCTGTACTGCAACTTGGAGCAATATCCTGCACAGACTCACAGGCCAGGTGGTTCCTTATCTGGTCACATTGGTCTGTGTTTATTTGCAAGGGTGAGCATATATCTCTGCATACCGGTCTCCCAACTAATGAAACTCTTTCAACCCCTAACCCTAACCCTAACCCTAATGTGTGTGTTGTGTTAGGGGGAAAGAACGCTTAGCAGTGGAGGGTGAATCAGAGCTAGGAATGTGCATGGACAAAATATTTGGTTTGGAAATTCAGGTAAGAAAAAAAAAATTGTCAGTTCAGCACTTCCGAAATTCGGGACTTCAGCAATTTGGAACTTTGGAATTCGGAACATCTGTAGGGCTCCCTAACCCTTATCTTAACCCTACCCCGTCACATTTCACACCGTGCCATCCATTACATGACCCATGTCTTCATTCACGTACCGTATTTTTCGCTCCATAAGACGCACCTCACCATAAGACGCACCTAGTTTTTAGAGGAAGAAACCCAGAAAAAAAAATATTCTGAACAAACTGTCCCATAGTGTTTCTTACTATGGGACAGTTTGTACAGAATATTTTTTTTCTCCCCTGTCCCATAGTGTCCCCCCCCTCCCATAGTCTTCTCCTCTCTCCCATAGTCTTCACTCACCCCCTCCCCATAGACTTCACCCACCCCCTCCCCATATTCTTCATCCACCCCCTCCCCATATTCTTCATCCACCCCCTCCCCATAGACTTCATCCACCCCCTCCCCATAGACTTCACCCCCTCCCCATAGACTTCATCCCCCCCATAGACTTCATCCCCCCCATAGACTTCATCCCCCCATAGACTTCATCCCCCCCATAGACTTCATCCCCCCCATAGACTTCATCCCCCCCATAGACTTCATCCCCCCCATAGACTTCATCCCCCCCCATAGACTTCATCCCCCCCATAGACTTCACCCCCCCATAGACTTCATCCCCCCCATAGACTTCATCCCCCCCCTCCCCATAGACTTCATCCCCCCCCCTCCCCATAGACTTCATCCCCCCCTCCCCATAGACTTCACCCCCCCTCCCCATAGACTTCATCCCCCTTCCCATATTCTTCTCTCCCATACTGTCCCCCTCCCCTTGTCCCATAATTACTTACCTGTCTTGTAGCGTTGGCCGGCAGCACAGGGCGCACCGCGGTAGTGGAACTTGAATTTCATGTTCCCTTTCCGGCGGGACTGAAAGGAAATGCGCACTCAGCTTGTGCACACTTCCTTTCAGTTTCGCCGGAAACCGGAACATGAAATTCAAGTTCCACTACCACGGTGCGCCCTGTGCTGCCGGCCAACGCTGCAAGACAGGTAAGTAAAGCTTCATATTCGCTCCATAAGACGCACAGACATTTCCCCTCACTTTTGAGGGGAAAAAAAGTGCGTCTTATGGAGCGAAAAATACGGTAATTTTCCCTCCCTCTCTTGTTTTGACACTTTTCAGAAATCCGAAGCACTTAGGCTCTTCCGAAATTTGGCTCTTCGTCAATTTGGTTCGGTTCAGCACTTCCAAAATTCAGGACTTCGGAATTCAGAACATCTATAGGGCTCCCTACCCTTGACCCTACCGCTACCCCTGTCATCATTCATGTAATTTTCCCTCCCACTCTTGTTCTGCCACTTTTCAGAAATACGAAGCACTTCCACACTTTGGCACTTTTGAAATTCGGCACTTCGGACATTCGGAAGCATTAGAATATCAGAATTGCCGAAATTCGTCCAAATTCACATTCGGAACTAAATCAATTGCATATGTCTAATCGGAGCATGGTCTTTAGACAACCATCTTGCTTAGTGGTATAAACATGCCCATTGTGACCCTTTATTAATGGATCATGCCCCCAAATAAATACATTTTAAAAAAGTTAACACATTTCATCAAGATTTTTCAATGTTTTATTCAAACATTTCCAAATGGTGTAATTTCCAGAGAGGTGGTAGCTACATTTGAATAGTTATATAACATTTCTGTATTTGTATCATAAAAACAATAGCAATTTACTATTGTATGCTAATCACTTTATATGTACAAACTGACTTTGCTATGAAAGATGTTATATACTCCTGATGATCAATATAAATACTTCATTAGCACAAATTTATCAGTATGGATACAGGTGTTTATTTCTTTTAAGTTTTTACAAGTTGTGGGTTTCTTGACATTTATAGTCGACATTACGAAGTCTATTCACTAATCAGTTAATTATAGAAAGTTGAGAAAAAATGCAACATACAGATTGAATTATGCAAGTTGAATACAATTTCCAAATGACAAATTAGATACCACAACTCTATATTTAGTGAAAAGGATGCATAATAAATATAATTTGGAAAGAAAATATTAGGTTTGAAGTAGATATTAAGTGACATTGAACAAATTAAGATATTTACAGTAAAATTAGATCCTAACATACCAGGGCACAACTCCATCAGATTCACTGTGATGTAAATAGCAAATTCTTATTAAAATAAGGAACATAGTAGTAAGGCTCCATATTTACATGGAAATATTCTGTAATAGGGAATGTCTTATAAAAAAAGCTGTTTGTTATGGAAATCAGAAACTCAACAAATACAACATTCACTTGCTCTTCTCTTTCTCACTGACTAACCTGATAAATGTCATGGAAACCTGCAGGGAAGACAGAATAGGTTATTGCATTATTTAAGAACTCAGCCTGAATTTTCTTTCAATCTTCCCTTTTATTTTATATAATAGCTTCTTTTATTGCTGTGTTGGAAAATGTTCACCTCCAAAATGAAAGCATGCATAATAAATTGTTTAGTTGTACAAAACTGGTTGGTGTTGTTGAGAATGTCAGAACCAATTTTTAACAATAAATTGAAACGTAATCAGCTGGATAGATCTACAGCAGGGAGTTTAATGTTGTTGTCTGGAAAAGAAATTGTATCAGAGAAATTATCTGAAGATTTGGTATTTTGCACTATTCACTTACGGTACCTTAACACCTGTTAAAAACAGAGTTAGAACTGAGAATGGCATGCTGGGGATTTATACGGCAGCAGGCATGGTTGCTGCTAGGCTGTAGCTCCAATGCACTACCTGGCTTTTTATAGTGACATAGTGTCTCCAACACTGAGAGCCACTTTGAATAATTAAACATTGATGCCACAACCTCATTAAAAGTCAAGTAAATAGCAGGGAATCCTGAATAGCATACTGGTCTTCTGAGTCACTATAGTGGTAAATATACAAATTATATCAAGTAGCATCAGTTAGTGGCTGAACCTCCATAATGATCTACTGGTGTATTGCCGTTCCTCTGCTGCCGAAGTGGTGAACCCTAAAGCTGCATGTATGTGGGTGCACCATAGACTGGAGAGGTGTGCTGCTAAGTGGCTGAACAGCTGATTATTCAAGAGGCTAAACTGCAAGCTTCTGAGTGGCTGATGTTATTGAATAAGTGAGCGACTAAATATTGCTTGTTTGGTTTTTCGTTTTTTATTGCAAAATACTGTTAACTAGAATGTGCTCTCTAAGTTAAGCTCCCTGCAATCTGAAATTGTAGACATTAATTTGGAAAATCACTTTAAATGCAAAAGCATCTGGATTGGAACCTTGAGAACAACTGCTAGAACAGGAAACTGAGGATATTAAGAAAAACATGTTTAATGGTTATGCTTCCTGAATGTCGAGATATTTACTTTTTGATAGCACTCACCATACCCTGCCCCATAAACCTGGATAAGGCAAACATCCAAGGATAATTAAAACTGATAACATATATTATCTCATCTTATATATACCACAAATTAGGCTATCCTATAGGCTGCTTAGAGCAAAGAACCCAAAGGGGCTATAAAGTCACCTATCACCTTGAGGAATCTATAGTAACCAATTCTAGAGATGCAGATAGGCAGTGATACCCATTTGACTCCAGGTTGCTCACATAGGCGTGCGCACGGGGTGTGCCGGGTGTGCCTGGGCACACCCTAATCCCCGCGGCACGCCTATGGATTGAGACCGGCAGGGGAGATTTTAGGATCTCCCCTGTCGGCTCATGCGGAGCCAGCAATATTACAGCACCCACAACATGCAGCACCCTCGCACATGCAGCACCCTCGCACATGCAGCACCCACGTACATACAGCACACACAGCACCCTCACACACACAGCACCCTCACACATACAGCACACACACAGCACCCAAACAGCACACCCACACACATGCAGCACCCACACACATGCAGCACCCACACACACACACAGCACCTACACACATACAGCACCCTCAAACACACAGCACCCTCTCACAAACAGCACACTAACAGCACTCACAAACACA
Source organism: Pelobates fuscus (assembly GCF_036172605.1). Taxonomy (NCBI): domain Eukaryota; kingdom Metazoa; phylum Chordata; class Amphibia; order Anura; family Pelobatidae; genus Pelobates; species Pelobates fuscus. Next base: position 203,968,691 of record NC_086320.1, read on the forward strand.
CACTCACACACAAACGGCACACTAACCGCACCCTCACAAACACACAACACCCTCACACACACATCACACAAACAGCACCCTCACGCACACAGCACACTAACAGGACCCTAACAAACACACACACAAACCGCACCCTCACACACACAGCACAGAAACAGCATCCTCACAAACATGCACACTAACACACCCTCACAAACACGCACACTACCAGCACCCTCACACACACACATCACACTAGCAGCACCCTCACACACAGCATCCTTACACACACAGCACCCTTACACACTACCAGCACCCTCACACAGCACACTAGCTGCACACACACACACACACACACACACACATACATACGCGGCGTGTGTTTGTGCTTTAGGGTGCACACCGTAATGCAATAGGCTGTGCACACCTATGGTTGCTCACAGTTGCATTATTCAAAAAACCTTTCACCCCTTGATGGGTAAATTACTTCAACATGTTGATTCCTCTCTACACTACCTGGGTGCATATCAACTAATGAACCATCGGAACTCTTCCAACAAAATGAATATTCTCAGTATGATCTCTTAACTATATTTTAGACATTCTTTTTCTTTTATGAATGTTGCATTATGCAATTATATTTGTAGGAGAATATTCTAAGGATGATGTAGGTTAGACCAGCAGCCCTATTCATAAATATTAAAGTTTCTTGGGTTTTGCATGCATCCTTCAGGGGATTGATACCATTTTAAGTAAATTTCATTTATGTTTCAATATGTCTTTTGGACACCGTTTGTATATACTCAAGATCCCAAATTAACAATTGTTGATTTCTAAATATTTCTGTAAGGCAGAACAATGGTAAATATATCATGTCTCATCGTAATTTTTTTTAATCATAATTGCAAATGGCATCCTGCTAATGTTGTCATCCTCCCCCCTCGCACTCCCAGCATTTTATAATCAATACAATCAAGATTCTCAGGTATGTCTGGCTAAGATCAACATAGCCGAGTTGAAAATCGTTCCCTGACCATCACACAGGTAGAGATTTTTTTATTTATTTTTTAAACAGAATTGTGATTTCAGCTGGAAAATATCTATTACTTATTCATGTGACAAAAAAAAAAAATTTTGAGCAAATACTATATTATCTGTAATGACTTTTTATTTTATTTTATTTTTGTATTCAAAACTTGCTGCCGAAACTGTTGTTGCCCTGCTTTATCACTATTTTAGCATTGCTTTGGCATATACATATATATCTGATCTACAAGCATGCCGTTAAGGTTCCTAAACATTTTAAAACACTTTGATATAAAAAATATATACTCTACAAACTGATCAGCAGTCACTTAAGTTTCAAACTTAATATTTTATTATAGAACATCACAATTAGTTAAATCAAGGCTATCTCCTCTGATGAGGATGGTCTGTTGGGTAGGTCTAAAGTGTGAATTCTGTGTCTACACGTCTATAGATACATTGCTGTTTATTTACCTGCAGCTTATTGTAGTTGTTCTGGTGAGTACAGTCAATCCATGCAGGCTTTTTAATGTAAACACTGTTTTTCTAGAGTAAAGGCAGTGTTTACATAACAGCCTAGGAACATCTTTAGTGGTCGTTCCTCAGACAGCCACGTATTTCCTGGGCAGCACTGACCATCAGTGCCTCCACGCTCTGCATGAAGACGCTGAACCTTCCCCATAGAGATGCATTGAGTCAATGAATGAAGAGATGCTGATTTGCCAGGGTGGCATTTGGTTCTGCCCCCACCCTGCCTCCTTGGCTGAGATTATCAGAATTGCCATTGTGAAGAGCATTGTGATTGGCTGAAATCATCAATTTTGATGATGTCAGCGAAGGAGGCAGATCAGGGGGAGGGCCAAATGCAAGGAGCAATGTACGGCACTAAATATGTGCAGAGAACTGGGATGAAAGAACAGCAGACACATATGCGCTTTGTAAAATGTAAATGAAAAGAACAACTACAATAAGCTGTAGTTGTTCTGAAAATGCCCCCATCCTTCAGCTAGGTGAAGGGAGCAGAAGCAAGAGGGTATTCTTCCCATTTGCTCCTAATGTTGGAAGGACATTTTAGTGTCAGTTTTTTTAAATGTTTTATTTAAATATTCATAAAAACAATACAACAAAACCATAATCAGTCATGTGAAATGAACATAAGATCTTCTAATTAAAATGAAAACTATGGTAAGACCAACAAGGAAGAAGCAAATCAAATTAGCAATATACACTCTTAAGTATTAACTCCTTAAGGACTGAGCCAATTGGACAAGTTGTGCTCAAAACAAAACGTACAACAATAATTCACCTATTACTAAGTGCACCCACACTTCTTGTATATCATTTTATTTAGGAGAAACGGGGCTTACATTTCATATCAAATATTTATATATGAAACATAATTTAATATGAATAAAATCTAAAAAAGTGTAAGAAATTCTGTTATTCTTGTTCTGCATGACATTTTAACATTAAATGTCATAATACTGTTGGATTTTACTTCAATAGAATGCACGTTTGTACTCATGAGACATTTCTGAATACAAATATATGTATTCTATTGCAGTAAAATCCAACAGTACGTATTTTACTGCTCTGAAACACTCATATTTGTGTAGAGTAATGTCTTACAAGTACAGCAGTATCCCTTATGTACAGGTTTTATAGTGTTTTGAAAAGTGACAGGGTCAAATATAAGCATTGACAATTTCTGTTTTTGCAAATTGAAATTTGCCAGATTGGCAATGTTGCCTTTGAGACGGTAGGACAGAACAGAAATGAAATATTAACCCCACCATGTCATACCCTTTGAAAAGATAGACAACCCAGGGTATTCAAAATGGGGTATGACCAGTCTTTTGTAGTAGTCACTTAGTCATAAACGCTTGCCAAAGTTAGCGTTCATATTTGTTTTTTTGCATTTTTTTACACAAAAACTGCACTTTTACTGGTGATATCATCATCGTGGTAAGTTTTACTGTTTTGAAAAACTCATATTTGTGTACTGCAAAGTCTCCCAAGTATAACAATACCCTAAATGTACAGGTTTCATGGTGTTTTGGAAAGTTACAGGGTCAATATAGAGCTTGCCGATTTTAGTTTGCCAGGTTGGTTTGCCATGTTGCCTTTGGAGACCATATGGTAGCCAAGGAATGTGAACTAACTCCTTCATAGCATACCATTTGTAAATGTAGACAACCCAGGGTATTTAAAATGGGGGTACCTGCAGCCTTTTTTAGTAGTCACTTAGTCACAAATCCTGGCCAAAGTTAGCGTTCATATTTGTTTGTTTTTTTTGTTGTTGCAATTTTCCACATTAAAAACTGCATTTTCATTGATGATATCATCGTCATGATACATTTTATGGCTTTAGACACTCATATTTGAATTCAGCAAAGTATCTCAAGTATAACAATAACCCCCATGTAAAGGTTTTATGGTGTTTTGGAAAGTTACAGGGTTAAAGGGACACTATAGTCACCCAGACCACTTCAGCTCAATGAAGTGGTCTGGGTGCCAGGTCCCCCAGGTTTTAAACATCGCAGTTTCAGGGTTAATCCAGCCTCTAGTGGCTGTCTTCCTGACAGCCGCTAGAGGCACTTCTGCAACACTGGATGTGAAAATTGCATTCAGCATGCAGAACGTCCAGAGGAAAGCATTGAGAAATGCTTTCCTATGGACTGTTTGAATGCACGCAGCTCTTGCCGCGCATGCGCATTCTGCTCCACTCGGGAGCTGACGTCGGAGGGGGAGGAGAGGTGACCAGCGCCGAGGGAGCCCGGCGCTGGATTAAGGTAAGTGGCTGAAGGGGTTTTAACCCCTTCAGCCCAGCGGGAGGGGGACTCTGAGGGTGGGGGGACCTAAGGGTTATATATTTCCTGACACTATAGTGATCCTTTAAATATAGAGCTTGTCAAATAAATTCTCTGGGTTTTCAGGCAGGTCCCTCAAATTAGTCCCCCAGACTCCTAAAAAGTATAAAAACAAAAAACAAAATTAAACACATTAAATATATCATATATTATACAAGTATAATATATTATAGATATAAATGATATATATATATACACACACTGCCAATACTGGGGAAAAAAATTTAAACCACTGTTTATTAAATACACCCACACTGAATACATGCATGCATTAATTGGGGGTATATCTTAAAACAGTTTGCAAAAGCTGCAGTTCTGATAAACTGTAGCCTTTGGAAACCCCCACTTTTCCCCTGTAACAGAGAAATAGCCAATCAGAAGATTCTCAGAGCTAACATAGCAGGAAGAACTCCCCCATCCTCCTGGCTGTTTGATTAAAAGCTGGCGGGTGTTTTATTAATTCTTTATTATAATAGAAATCTGCACTTTTATGAACTGACATTATTATGGGATACTCATCACCTACAGTGGGGAAAACTTATTTGATCTCCTGCTGATTTTGAACATTTGTCCACTGACAAAGAAATGATCAGTCTATAATTTTAATGGTAGGTGTATTTTAACAGTGAGAGACAAAATAACAAAGCAAATTCCAGAAAACGCATGTCAAAAAAGTTATACATTGATTTGCATGTCAATGAGTGAAATAAGTATTTGACCCCTTCGACTTAGTACTTGTTGGCAATCACAGAGGTCAGACGTTTCTTGTAGTTGGCCACCAGGTTTGCACACATCTCAGGAGGGATTTTGTCCCACTCCTATTTGCAGATCCTCTCCAAGTCATCAAGGTTTCGAGGCTGATGTTCGGCAACTCAAACCTTCAGCTCCCTCCACAGATTTTCTATGGAATTAAGGTCTGGAGACTGGCTAGGCTACTCCAGGACCTTAATGTGCTACTTCTTGAGCCCCTAATTTTTTTCATTTATTGTGTGTTGTGGGTCATTGTAATGCTGGAATACCCATCCACGACTAATTTTCAATGCCCTGTCTGAAGGATGGAGGTTCTCACCCAAGATTTGACTGTACATGGCCCCGTTCATCGTTCCTTTGATACGGTGCAGTTCTCCTGCTCCGTTTGCAGAAAAACACCCCCAAATTATAATGTTTCCACCTCCATGTTTGACGGTTGGGATGGTGTTCTTGGCATCATTGGCAGTATTCCTCCTTCGCCAATCACGATGAGATGAGTTGATGCCAAATAGCTTGATTTTGGTCTCATCTGACCAAAACACTTTCACCCAGTTCTCCTCTGAATCATTCAGATGTTCATTGGCAAACTTCAGACGGACCTGTACATGTACTTTATTAAGCAGGGGGATTTCAATCCTTCACGACATAGTGTGTTAACAATTGTTTTCTTGGTGACTATGGTCCCAGCTGCCTTGAGATCATTAACAAGATCATCTGGTGTAGTTCTGGGCTGATTCCTCACTATTCTCATGATCATTGAAACTCCACAAGATGAGATCTTGCATGTAGCACCAGACCGAGGGAGACTGACAGTTGGTTATTTTGAAAATAGAAAGACAGAGAGATGGGGTGTGGGAAAAACCCAACACCTTAAACTCTGATGTAGGTTACTAAGAGGTGTATAGGGGGCATTACCCCAGAAATAAATGTAGAACAAGAAAAAAGAATGAGCTGGAGAACCACCATACACACAGGTACGAGGTGGAAGGCTGCTCATTCAGTAGTATATACCCCTTCAGTACATGTACTTACATAGAGAGGGGGAGGGGAAAAAAATAATAAATAAAGGTGGAGAGGACGTGGGTATGTGTACCTTTAATTAGAACAAAAAATACGTAAATTGTAAAGAATTCAATTCAAGCTGGCCCTATGCCTGGCCAGGGTGGGTACAAAGTATACCTTGCAAAAAGTACAGACTGGCTAGATCCAAACACAATTGAAACGTACTAGAGACCACAAAACGGTCGCAAAAAGTTATAAATAACCAATAAAGTGTTGGTCTTAGCCAAAAAATAAAAAATACTACCAGAGATCGAGTCTTGGCAAATGGGTCTTGCCAGAGATCTGGTATAAGGGCAGAGGGGTATATTAGATAGAGGTAGGAATATAGAGTGAGCCTTGGTAGTGGTGGTGTCCCTGGAGAGGACAGAAAGTATACTAGTACAGGCTATCAGGTAAATGTATGCAGAGTGGACAGAAGATCCAAATGGTAACTATAGGAAAGATGCCCCTCAGCATGGGGAAGTATACATGAAAAAAGTAATTAGTTACCAAAGAGAACCTCCAAACGATTTCTTGTCTGCAAACTAGGTAGCCCTGTATTAAACTGACTGTCTCCCATATGCACAGGGTGACCAAATTAACTACCTGCTGCTTCGAGGCAGCCTCAAGGCTATCCCTAACTCTTAACCCCCACACTGCCCCAGAAAGGCCCTCAACAAAGTTACATTAAACACATGAATAAATAAATAGAAAAAACGAAAATAAAGAAAAATATCAAAGAGAATGCATCAGCATTCTGTAATGCTCGACGCGCGTTTCGGCGTATATGAACGCCTTTATCAAGAGCTACAGCAAGTCTGCCTACCTGGCCGTGTTAAGAACGAAAGATCAGCCCGCCCCTATCATCCCGTCCACCAATCCCCAGACACCGGCCCGCCCTCCCTTGACGCATCAATTCAGTATCCAATCCGGATCGGGAGGGAGGGGGAGAGAGGAGGAGAGGGAGTAAAAGAACACGCCGGCCCACGTGGGTAGCGGGCGTGTGATTCGTTTAGCCCTATCGTTAAACCAGCCCCCAAACGAGCATAATTATTACGTTTTCAATGTTCGAACGGAGGGCACAGAGGGGGCGTGGAGGAAATATATAGCTACCAAAGTCACATAGCTTATACCGTAACCGCACCGAATGATAGAATAATAGTGGTGCAATGTTACTAACTACAGTATTGTCTAATGTATTCCCCCAGGCTCCCTACAGTATGAGTCAACAACAGTGTCCCTTGTAGATAAAAGGGACAGTGGTCATTACAAATCGATATGAAGTATAACTATACAGTCTAACGCTGTGACACTCAGACTCTGTGATCAGATACCTCAGCTTCATTGAAAATATGAGTAGATAAAGCTTAAGATGCTTAATATTTATAAGATTCAGTGAGAGGTATAAGCTGAATGGACCTTGAATGGCAGGCAAGTTATTAGATCAATTTCACATAAGAAAGTAGAATACACGGAAAGAGGGTCCACTGATATAGGAAAACTGCTCAAATAAACAAACAAATATATATAGGTCTAAAATAATAATAATAAACAGATAAATAATAGTAAATGGACAAAGAAAAAGAAAAAGAGAAAAGTATAATAACTAAGAACTAATGATGAATAAAAAATATATATAAAAGATTACCCTCCACCAAGTGTATAAGTACGGAATGGCATCATGTTAATGGTGAACCTCAAAAGCATAGCAAGGCTGCTCTATTATACAGGACCAGAGCGCATTCAAAAGGAGGCAGGTATGTCAAATTCCCATAATTAGAAGAGGTATACGGACTATATCCGTATTTAATTCTGAATTTTAAATGAAAGGAGAGAAGGAAAAACCTTAATTTAGGCCTCTAGGGTGTAAGGTATTGAGTCTGCATATCCATCTGCATTCCCTCTGGCGCAGGATTTTGTCAAAATCACCCCGTCTGGATTCGCGTTTGACCAGCTAGAGACCGCAAAAACGTATGTTCTTAGATGAACCATCATGGTGTTCCTTGAGATGCCTAGAGATGGGCGTCTCGACGCGATTCTTGGTGCATCTCGCATGTTCTTTAATGCGTTCTTTAAAAGGCCTGAATGTCTTCCCCACGTACATCAATTTACAACTGCACGTGAGGAGATAGACCAGGCCTGCTGAATTACAGTTAAAGAAGTGTGTAATCTGAAAAGATTGTTTTTCTTCGCTATCCATAACTTTTTTGGAGTCTCTTAAAATAAATTTGCATGCTACACACCTTCCGCATTGGAAGGTACCTACTGGTATTTGGCGTACCAACCAGTTGGTCTGGGAATTCTGTTTACAAGAAAAGTGACTGGGGGACAACAAGTCACGGAGGTTTTTACCCCTCCTGGCCGTGATGGTAGCACATGGGTTCAGTATTTCTTTCAAATGTGAGTCCCTAAGAAGTATAGGCCAGAATTTCTGGAGTGACTCTTTTATTACATTCCACCCGGTATCGAATGTGCCAATCATCCTGATCGCTTTACTCCCAACCTCTCGTCTTTCAGGAACATTGACTTGTTCCTAGAAGCAGTGAAATACGAGATTGACCATATAGAAACAACAAACCTTACCTTCTCCCCTAATGAAAACCTCTCCCGCCAAGAACAGAAGGCCCTGAAAGCCCTTAGAGAGAATGACGATATTGTCATTAAACAGGCGGATAAGGGGGGAAATGTGGTACTGGTGGACAAATCAGACTATGTGAGAATGGTACAGGATGTCCTTAGTAATAGGGACACATATATGGTCTTGCAGACAGATCCCACAAACTCCTTTCTCAACAGCTACAAAGAAATTTTGGACGAGGGACGCAGTGGGGGGTTGCTATCTGACGAGGAATACCGTTTTATCCTCAACCCTTGCCCCAGGATAGCAACCTTCTACTGCCTCCCCAAAGTCCATAAAAGTTCCCAGAACCCTCCAGGTCGCCCGATTGTCTCGGGGATCGATAATTTAACTCAAAATGGGAGTCTGTATATCGATCGCATTCTTAGACCTTTTGTGGAATGTCTCCCGTCCTACATTAGGGATACTAAGCAGGCCTTGCACCTCCTGTCTAACCTCAAAATTCCACCAACATCGAAATTATGCAGTCTCGATGTTGAGGCGCTGTATTCTTCTATCCCACACCAAAGGGGTCTTGAACACATTAGACATTTCCTAATTCAAAGAGGCACAGAACACCAGACACATACTGATTTTACCATCAACCTCCTAGAGTTCATCCTAACACACAATTTCTTCTTGTTCAACAAGAAGTTTTACCACCAGGTGAGAGGTACGGCAATGGGCACGGCTTGTGCCCTATCTTACGCCAACCTCCACCTGGGCTGGTGGGAAGAACAAATTAACATTACCAGTACATTGGCACCATTCATGTCCAAAATCACTTCATGGTATAGGTACATAGATGATGTCCTAATCATCTGGCAAGGAGATCTGGATGAATTTAATCAGTTTGTCAACCTCCTCAATGTTAATGAGGACAATCTGAGATTTACCTCAGAATTTGGGGGCTCTGCCTTAAATTTCTTGGATTTGTCTATTTCCATCTGCGGAGATGGTTCTATTAAAACAACCTTATTTAGGAAACCATCCACATCAAATTCACTTCTGAAGTGGCACAGTCACCATCCAAGGCCCCTTAAGCAGGGCATTCCAACGGGCCAATATCTTAGGCTCCGACGGAATTGCTCAGACCTGAGTGATTTTCAGACTAAGGCTAAGGTCCTACGTCAACAATTTAAAGACAAAGGCTACCCAAACAAATGCCTAAGAAGAGCCTATAAAAGGGCTCTGTTGACAGATAGGGCAGACCTTTTGTCGGACTCACCAGATGCCAATTCTGGCCCGAATAAAATCATCAGGATGATTGGCACATTCGATACCGGGTGGAATGTAATAAAAGAGTCACTCCAGAAATTCTGGCCTATACTTCTTAGGGACTCACATTTGAAAGAAATACTGAACCCATGTGCTACCATCACGGCCAGGAGGGGTAAAAACCTCCGTGACTTGTTGTCCCCCAGTCACTTTTCTTGTAAACAGAATTCCCAGACCAACTGGTTGGTACGCCAAATACCAGTAGGTACCTTCCAATGCGGAAGGTGCGTAGCATGCAAATTTATTTTAAGAGACTCCAAAAAAGTTATGGATAGCGAAGAAAAACAATCTTTTCAGATTACACACTTCTTTAACTGTAATTCAGCAGGCCTGGTCTATCTCCTCACGTGCAGTTGTAAATTGATGTACGTGGGGAAGACATTCAGGCCTTTTAAAGAACGCATTAAAGAACATGCGAGATGCACCAAGAATCGCGTCGAGACGCCCATCTCTAGGCATCTCAAGGAACACCATGATGGTTCATCTAAGAACATACGTTTTTTGCGGTCTCGAGCTGGTCAAACGCGAATCCAGACGGGGTGATTTTGACAAAATCCTGCGCCAGAGGGAATGCAGATGGATATGCAGACTCAATACCTTACACCCTAGAGGCCTAAATGAAGGTTTTTCCTTCTCTCCTTTCATTTAAAATTCAGAATTAAATACGGATATAGTCCGTATACCTCTTCTAATTATGGGAATTTGACATACCTGCCTCCTTTTGAATGCGCTCTGGTCCTGTATAATAGAGCAGCCTTGCTATGCTTTTGAGGTTCACCATTAACATGATGCCATTCCGTACTTATACACTTGGTGGAGGGTAATCTTTTATATATATTTTTTATTCATCATTAGTTCTTAGTTATTATACTTTTCTCTTTTTCTTTTTCTTTGTCCATTTACTATTATTTATCTGTTTATTATTATTATTTTAGACCTATATATATTTGTTTGTTTATTTGAGCAGTTTTCCTATATCAGTGGACCCTCTTTCCGTGTATTCTACTTTCTTATGTGAAATTGATCTAATAACTTGCCTGCCATTCAAGGTCCATTCAGCTTATACCTCTCACTGAATCTTATAAATATTAAGCATCTTAAGCTTTATCTACTCATATTTTCAATGAAGCTGAGGTATCTGATCACAGAGTCTGAGTGTCACAGCGTTAGACTGTATAGTTATACTTCATATCGATTTGTAATGACCACTGTCCCTTTTATCTACAAGGGACACTGTTGTTGACTCATACTGTAGGGAACCTGGGGGAATACATTAGACAATACTGTAGTTAGTAACATTGCACCACTATTATTCTATCATTCGGTGCGGTTACGGTATAAGCTATGTGACTTTGGTAGCTATATATTTCCTCCACGCCCCCTCTGTGCCCTCCGTTCGAACATTGAAAACGTAATAATTATGCTTGTTTGGGGGCTGGTTTAACGATAGGGCTAAACGAATCACACGCCCGCTACCCACGTGGGCCGGCGTGTTCTTTTACTCCCTCCCCTCTCCTCCTCTCTCCCCCTCCCTCCCGATCCGGATTGGATATTGAATTGATGCGTCAAGGGAGGGCGGGCCAGTGTCTGGGGATTGGTGGACGAGATGATAGGGGCGGGCTGATCTTTCGTTCTTAACACGGCCAGGTAGGCAGACTTGCTGTAGCTCTTGATAAAGGCGTTCATATACGCCGAAACGCGCGTCGAGCATTACAGAATGCCGATGCATTCTCTTTGATATTTTTCTTTATTTTCGTTTTTTCTATTTATTTATTTATGTGTTTAATGTAACTTTGTTGAGGGCCTTTCTGGGGCAGTGTGGGGGTTAAGAGTTAGGGATAGCCTTGAGGCTGCCTCGAAGCAGCAGGTAGTTAATTTGGTCACCCTGTGCATATGGGAGACAGTCAGTTTAATACAGGGCTACCTAGTTTGCAGACAAGAAATCGTTTGGAGGTTCTCTTTGGTAACTAATTACTTTTTTCATGTATACTTCCCCATGCTGAGGGGCATCTTTCCTATAGTTACCATTTGGATCTTCTGTCCACTCTGCATACATTTACCTGATAGCCTGTACTAGTATACTTTCTGTCCTCTCCAGGGACACCACCACTACCAAGGCTCACTCTATATTCCTACCTCTATCTAATATACCCCTCTGCCCTTATACCAGATCTCTGGCAAGACCCATTTGCCAAGACTCGATCTCTGGTAGTATTTTTTATTTTTTGGCTAAGACCAACACTTTATTGGTTATTTATAACTTTTTGCGACCATTTTGTGGTCTCTAGTACGTTTCAATTGTGTTTGGATCTAGCCAGTCTGTACTTTTTGCAAGGGATACTTTGTACCAACCCTGGCCAGGCATAGGGCCAGCTTGAATTGAATTCTTTACAATTTACGTATTTTTTGTTCTAATTAAAGGTACACATACCCACGTCCTCTCCACCTTTATTTATTATTTTTTTCCCCTCCCCCTCTCTATGTAAGTACATGTACTGAAGGGGTATATACTACTGAATAAGCAGCCTTCCACCTCGTACCTGTGTGTATGTTGGTTCTCCAGCTCATTCTTTTTTCTTGTTCTACAGTTGGTTATTTTGTGTTTCTTCCGTTTGCAAATAATCGCACCAACTGTTATCACCTTCTTACCAAGCTGCTTTGTGATGGTGTTGTAGCCTATTCCAGCCTTGTGTAGGTCTACAATATTGTCCCTGACATCCTTAGGCAGCTCTTTGGTCTTGGCCTTGGTGGAGAGTTTGGTAAAGGTACAGGGCCGGACTGGCCTACCGGGATACCGGGAAATTTCCCGGTAGGTCGCCAGCCCTGGGGCCGTTTTGACATGTGGCTGCACTCAGCCACAAGACATGAAAAAAATCTTTTCTGTTTGCTTATGCGGCCGTGTGGCCGCAGCCACAATGCACGGCCGCAGCCACACCTGCACCGGCCGCTGCTGCTTGCTGTGCGAGGGCACAGCTACTTCCTGTGTCAGCCACCGGATGTGAGCGGCAAATGACGACATGACGTCACATCCGGCGGCTGCGCGGCGGCGGCTCTACAGAGACTGCATCGCGGCCTCTCTTCCCTGAGCTGTTATTGAAGGTAAGAATAAAGGGGCTTGGGGGACCTATTGTATTGTGTATTGGGGAGGGGGGACCTATTGTATTGTGTATTGGGGAGGGGGACCTATTGTATTGGGGAGGGGGGACCTATTGTATTGTGTATTGGGGAGGGGGACCTATTGTATTGGGGAGGGGGACCTATTGTATTGGGGAGGGGGGACCTATTGTATTGTGTATTGGGGAGGGGGACCTATTGTATTGTGTATTGGGGAGGGGGGACCTATTGTATTGGGGATGGGGGACCTATTGTATTGGGGAGGGGGGACCTATTGTATTGTGTATTGGGGAGGGGGGACCTATTGTATTGTGTATTGGGGAGGGGGGGGGCTATTGTATTGTGTATTGGGGAGGGGGGGGCTATTGTATTGTGTATTGGGGAGGGGGGCCTATTGTATTGTGTATTGGGGAGGGGGGCCTATTGTATTGTGTATTGGGGAGGGGGGCCTATTGTATTGTGTATTGGGGAGGGGGGGCTATTGTATTGTGTATTGGGGAGGGGGGGCTATTGTATTGTGTATTGGGGAGGGGGGGCCTATTGTATTGTGTATTGGGGAGGGGGGCCTATTGTATTGTGTATTGGGGAGGGGGGCCTATTGTATTGTGTATTGGGGAGGGGGGGCTATTGTATTGGGGAGGGGGACCTATTGTATTGGGGAGGGGGACCTATTGTATTGTGTATTGGGGAGGGGGGACCCATTGTATTGTGTATAGGGGAGGGGGGACCTATTGTATTGTGTATTGGGGAGGGGGGCCTATTGTATTGTGTATTGGGGAGGGGGGCCTATTGTATTGTGTATTGGGGAGGGGGGCCTATTGTATTGTGTATTGGGGAGGGGGGGCTATTGTATTGTGTATTGGGGAGGGGGGCCTATTGTATTGTGTATTGGGCAGGGGGGGCTATTGTATTGTGTATTGGGCAGGGGGGGCTATTGTATTGTGTATTGGGGAGGGGGGCTATTGTATTGGGGAGGGGGACCTATTGTATTGTGTATTGGGGAGGGGGACCTATTGTATTGTGTATTGGGGAGGGGGGACCTATTGTATTGTGTATTGGGGAGGGGGGACCCATTGTATTGTGTATAGGGGAGGGGGGACCTATTGTATTGTGTATTGGGGAGGGGGGCCTATTGTATTGTGTATTGGGGAGGGGGGCCTATTGTATTGTGTATTGGGGAGGGGGGCCTATTGTATTGTGTATTGGGGAGGGGGGGCTATTGTATTGTGTATTGGGGAGGGGGGCCTATTGTATTGTGTATTGGGCAGGGGGGGCTATTGTATTGTGTATTGGGCAGGGGGGGCTATTGTATTGTGTATTGGGGAGGGGGGCTATTGTATTGGGGAGGGGGACCTATTGTATTGTGTATTGGGGAGGGGGACCTATTGTATTGTGTATTGGGGACCTATTGTATTGTGTATTGGGGAGGGGGGACCTATTGTATTGTGTATTGGGGACCTATTGTATTGTGTATTGGGGAAGGGGGGGCCTATTGTATTGGGGAGGGGGGCCTATTGTATTGTGTATTGGGGAGGGGGGGCTATTGTATTGTGTATTGTGGAGGGGGGGCTATTGTATTGTGTATTGGGGAGGGGGGCCTATTGTATTGTGTATTGGGCAGGGGGGGCTATTGTATTGTGTATTGGGGAGGGGGGGGCTATTGTATTGGGGAGGGGGGCTAATGTATTGGGGAGGGGGACCTATTGTATTGTGTATTGGGGAGGGGGACCTATTGTATTGTGTATTGGGGAGGGGGTGCCTATTGTATTGTGTATAGGGGAGGGGGGACCTATTGTATTGTGTATTGGGGAGGGGGGCCTATTGTATTGTGTATTGGGGAGGGGGGCCTATTGTATTGTGTATTGGGGAGGGGGGCCTATTGTATTGTGTATTGGGGAGGGGGGGGCTATTGTATTGTGTATTGGGGAGGGGGGGGCTATTGTATTGTGTATTGGGGAGGGGGCCTATTGTATTGTGTATTGGGCAGGGGGGGCTATTGTATTGTGTATTGGGCAGGGGGGGCTATTGTATTGTGTATTGGGGAGGGGGGGCTATTGTATTGGGGAGGGGGACCTATTGTATTGTGTATTGGGGAGGGGGGACCTATTGTATTGTGTATTGGGGAGGGGGGACCTATTGTATTGTGTATTGGGGAGGGGGGACCTATTGTATTGTGTATTGGGGAAGGGGGGCAGTAATGTATTGTGTATTGGGGAAGGGGGGACAGTAATGTATTGGGGAAGGGGAGAGGGGGGCAGTAATGTATTGGGGGGATGGGATGGGGCAGTAATGTATTGGGGGGATGGGAGGGGGGGCAGTAATGTATTGGGGGAGGGGAGAGAGGGCAGTAATGTATTGGGGAGGGGGGGCAGTAATGTATTGGGGAGGGGGGGCAGTAATGTATTGGGGGCAGTAATGTATTGGGGAGAGGGGAGGGGGGCAGTAATGTATTGGGGGAGGGGAGAGAGGGCTGTATTGGGGAGGGGAGAGAGGGCTGTAATGTATTGGGGGAGGGTGGGCAGTAATGTATTGGGGGAGGGCAGGGGGGGCAGTAATGTATTGGGGAGGGGAGGGTGGGCAGTAATGTATTGTGGGAGTGGAGGGGGGCAGTAATGTATTGGGGGAGTGGAGAGGGGCAGTAATGTATTGGGGGAGTGGAGGGGGGCAGTAATGTATTGGGGGAGTGGAGGGGGGCAGTAATGTATTGGGGGAGTGGAGGGGGCAGTAATGTATTGGTGGAGTGGAGGGGGGGCTGTAATGTATTGGGGGTGTGGAGGGGGGCAGTAATGTATTGGGGAGGGGAGGGGGCAGTAAAGTATTGGGGAGGGGAGGAGGGGAAGTAATGTATTGGGGAGGGCAGTAATGTATTGGGGAGGGGAGGAGGGGAAGTAATGTATTGGGGAGGGCAGTAATGTATTGGGGAGGGGGGAAGGGGGGCAGTAATGTATTGCGGAGGGGTGAAATGTATTGGGGAGGGGAGGGGGGCAGTAATGTATTGGGGAAGGGGAGGGCAGTAATGTATTGGGGAAGGGGACAGGTCAGTAATGTATTGGGGAGGGGGGCAGTAATGTATTGGGGAGGGGAAGAAGGGGGCAGCAATGTATTAGGGGAGGGGGGTCAACTGTGTATAAGGGGAGGGAGGGGTCAGCAGTATATTAGAGGAGGGGGTGACAGCAGTAAATTAGGGGGAGGGGGATCAGCAGTGTATTAGGGGGAGGGGGGACGGGAAAGGTCTGACTTGGGAATTTGAGATGAGGCAATGATTATATTTTTTACATTTATATTTGTGGCTCAATGAATATTTCATATATATATGTGTGTGTGTGTATAGAAGGAAATGTAAATAGAGGGGGCTACAGGGGTGAGGGAATTATATTGTAATATATTTATTAGGAACTGTGGAGGGAAGGGGGTTGGATGAGAACAACTGTATTATATATTTATGGTTTAGTGCAGGGGTAGGGAACCTTCGACACTCCCTTTGTTTTTTGACTACATCTCCATTAAGGCTTGAAAAGCATAATTGGAGGTGTAGTCCACAACATCTGGAGTGGCAAAGTATGTCTACTCCTGGTTTAGAGCATAGGTGTATAACCATTGGCTTCCCCTGGCCAAAATAACCCCTTAACCCCTTAAGGACACATGACATGTGTGACATGTCATGATTCCCTTTTATTCCAGAAGTTTGGTCCTTAAGGGGTTAAACTCTTAAAGGATCACTATAGTGTAAGGAAAACAAAGCGGTTTTCCTGACACTTTAGTGCCCTGAGGGTGCCCACACCCTCAGGGTCCCCCTCCCGTGGCGCTGAAGGGGTTAAAATCCCTTCAGTTACTTACCTTAATCCAGCGCCGGGCTCCCTCGGCGCTGGTGACCTCTCCTCCCTGTCTGACGTCAGCTCCCCCGTCCGACGTCACTGGAGCTGAATGCGCATGGCCGCGCGCGTATTTAAAGTGTCCATAGGAAAGCAGTTCTCAATGCTTTCCTATGGACACTCTGCGCGATGGAGGCGAAATGTGCCTCCAGCGTCACAGATGCACCTCTAGTGTCTGTCCGGAAGACAGCCACTAGAGGCTGGATTAACCGCAAATGTAAACGTAGCAGTTTCTCTGAAACTGCTATGTTTACATGTGAAGGGTTAAAACCTGAGGGACATTGCACCCAGGCCACTTCATTGAGCTGAAGTGGTCTGGGTGACTATAGTGTCCCTTTAACGCTGTTACGGCGTTATATGCCGTCCGCATTTTAATTGGCTGTTAAGCTGAATTCTGATGACTCCGCAATGCTATGGGGCTGGTATTTTCCAGGGCTGGTTTTCATACCCAGTCCGGCCCTGTAAAGGTACCAGACTGCCTCCTCAGCATTACAGAGGGGCAGACTAGGTATGTCACATAATACTGTGAGTTGTTTTGCTTTGGAGTTCTGGAATTTCCTTATTTACCTATACCTCTTTGGAATAAAAGTTTGGAGTAATGCGCTGTTTATCTATTTATCACTGAGCTCCACAGCAAACAAACATTCACAGTACTATGTGGTGTGTATGAGTTTTTCACCAAACTCCACAACAATAAAACTTACAGTAATGTGGAGCTCTGTGACAAGCTCATACACTATAGTCTGTGTTTTATAGATAGGGAGCTCTGTAATACACTAATAGGCACATTACTTGGAGTTGTAGTATGATTTTGTATACCAGAGCTCCACTGTAATACATCTCACAATAATATAATGGTATGTTTCTTTTGTCTGTGTATGTGATAGGCGTGATGGCTGTGTGTGATATGTATGCCATGTATTGGCTGTGTGTAATATTTGTAATGGGTGTATTAACTGTGTGTGTGTGTGTATTGGTTGTTTTATATTTTTGCTGGGTTTAATTGCTGTTTGTGATAGATATTTAATGCAAAAAAAACATGCATGTATTTTTGCAGAGTCACGTGCACACAGTCCCACAGTCAGATGCACAGTTATACATATATACTGTCAAATATAGCCACATGCACACAGTCACAGGCAGATAGTCACATCACAGGATCAGGCAGCCACACACAGGTACAGGCAGATAGACACACTCATACACTGTTACATGCAGAGAGTAACACACAGTTACATAAGTCACACACATAGTTACAGGCAGACAGTCACAAAAATACAATTACGGGCAGGCAGTAATACACACACAGTTACAGACAGACAGTCACACACACAATTACAGGCAGACAGTAACACACACAGTTACATGCAGACAATGACAAACACAGGCGGGCAGGTACAGGCGGGCAGTCACATACATACAGCCACACAAACTGTCTCACGCAGACAGTTACATGCAGATAGAGTGTCTCTCTCTCTCTCTCTCTCTCTCTCATACACACAGTTACAAACAGACAGTGACACACAGGCAGATTGTCAAAGACACACACAAAGGCTTACAGTCACACACAGGCAGATAGTGACACAGTTAGTCATACACACAGTTAGAGTCACACGCACACAGGCAGACAACCATACACATAGGCAGACAACTAAACACACACACAGTCAGGCAGCCACACATGCACAGGAAGATTTTCACACACGCACAGGCAGAAAGCCACACACGCACTCAGTCAGCCACACACAAACACAGTTACAGTCACTCACAGGCAGACAGTCACACACAGACACATCTAGGTGCCATCTTATGAGACACTTGAGTCCACTTTCCTTCAAGGCGGCATAGATTCCAACTTTGTCTAGCTCGATGAAGATCTTTCTCCACTCACATTCTTTGATCACAAAACCCAAAAGGACTAGTGTTTACTCTTCCCCCTAGAATCGCCAGATATCATTAAAGAAATGATTGTTAGCATCACTCTTATCTCAAAGGTTATATATTTAAACATACAATCACATGGATTTTATTGTGAAATCCAATTATGTTCCATCTAACCATAATACACTTAAAATGATCAACTTTCATAGGCAGCAACTTATTCTTGTCTAAATGTTTCTCAGACATATGTTACTGCAAAGCATTCTCTCTAATATAAATGAGTTGTTTACCCTTGACCACTGGAAGGCACCACTAACATGCTGTCTAATTATAATAGAATTTACAAGAATCAATGTCAATGGAGAACTCAAAGTCATCAAACCAACAGCATAGGCGCAAGAGTCTCTATGTCCACTTAGCAACATTTTCCTGTATGAGACTTTCATCACAACAGTTGGACAAACTGACTATTCCTGTCATTACGTACAAGAGAAACTCTAATTGAAATTCTCACTCTCCTACTGGCATAAAGTACATTAAGAGATCATCCATGGCAGTATCATCAAATTCAATGAATAACCAAAGGGGCATCCAATACTCAAAGAGCCTGGAGCATTCTATATAATAGACTTTAATTGTGGCCATGCAGATCCTCACGTCTTAGCATGAGCTTAATTCCTAGTTTTTGGGGGGGTTTTGTGTGTGTGTGGCTCCCCCTTTTCTATTTCTAATATCCTTCTGTAAAGGGCCAATTAAAGTTATCTTACTATCTTTATGGATATTATCATTGAATGCTTTCTTCATAGCCTACTATATTTTTCTGTATGTGTAAAATGAATTAGCTTCCTTACTAGGTGTCTCATCAATAAGGATTAATTGTAGCAACTGTTTCATGTTTTGATTTAATTATATGGTTGCTAATTTAGCCTGATCTAATATATATTATTTTACTCCTGGGTAAGACAAACTGAGGAAATTGACTTTGAAATTGAACAAGACTGCTAAAGCAGAAAACTTGGATTCCTGAGGGAAACATTCGATTTGAATGATTACATTTAAAACTTGTGATCCTAGATTACACCTCTGTAGTGGCAAAGACATCCTTATTGTAGAAAGGATCAATAAAACATAATCTGAAAATAATTTGACTTTGTAGTCAGTGACCCCACAAATCATTACTTTAGTATCCATATTTATACTTATGACTTGGGTCAGAGATAATTGTCTTTCAACTTGTATAGGATGTGCTATCTCATTTGCTGGCCCTGCAGGAGCTTCTGCTGGAATCACTTTATCTTGCTCTTCTAGGGTAATGTTTGCATCTGTGGGTTTTAGGTGATACTCTTATCCTTCCTTACCACCACTATCACCTTCAACTTCTTGGGGTTTCCTATTGAACCTTTTGTCTACTTTTGCTATATATTCTTTGAGCATGTGCAGCCTTTGAGATATATTTTCAGCAAGTAGATCATGTGTAACAGAGCTCTTTGTACCCCAGCTGGGTACCTCCACCAAAGAACCGCTTCCTAGCTGAAACAGAGAACAAACCACAGCACTTCTGCCCACGGTCGCTGTGGCTTGACTGGGGTCCTGGCACTGCTCCCTCCTGGAGCCGAATGGGGAATTCACTCTAGACACGCCCAAGCACTGGACAACACTCAGTCCTGGGAGCTCTAGTCCTTACAATTACTTTCCCCATTGAATCCTCCACACTGGAACAAGCTGGAACAGTGATTAGCCCTTTCCCCTCCCAGTAACCAGATGACACATAGTTCTGGGAGTACAAACTGGAATACTTTTTATTAGCAGCCACAACTGGCCTTATATGCAGGCCCCCCTGGACCTGAGAGTAAACCACAGTAGAAACAAATACACACATTACATTGGATCTCAGATCCAGGACACTCCCATACATAATAAAATACTCTGTCTCCTGTGCCTGGGAGATAAATGAATAAAATACTGTATTAAACTCCATTATCTCCAGGTACAAGAAAACACACATTTCCCAAACACCCCAAAAGTACCTTAAAAATACATAAAACCCCACACAGTTACATCCCCTGATAGCCCTAATCTGGGTGACCAACATATCCAAAAATCACCCAGATCGCTTCAGGAATTTCCTCAAAGTCATAATGTTTAACCACCGCACGCATAGTCCCATGCCCAAAACAGTTCCAGAGAATCAGGGCTTGCGGTCGGTCTAGTTTGGTAGTTTAAAAACCGAACATAGTCGATGTTCGTACCCTGGAGCTTGTTTCCCTTGTTTGTGGGAACATTTCCACCGAACATTGTCATTCTAAGTGTTGTAGAACCGAACACAGGCGATCATAGAAGTCCAGCGGTGTTCGGGAGTTTCAGTACCAGAAAATAGTTCCATGAACTCGACGACCAAACACCGCTGCCTGTGTTCATGCGAACAAGATGGCCGCCACCTCATGGTCATCCATAGGAATTGCGGCCACCCAGACGAACACTTAGAACACTGCGGTGGAAATTGCTATAAAGTATCAATTAGGCTTAACAAGCTCCATGGTGGTCTCCAGTTTGTGCGGCTGTTCGGTTCCCGAACCATATAGTCCAAATACACGAACGGAGACTTTTACATCACATTTTACAAGGTCCATAGTCTGTGGGCAGGAGGCTGGCAAGCAGGCTCCTCCAGGAGCTCGTGGCAACCTCACTTGGAAAGGGGAGTTTGTCACATCATGCATCTAGAAAAAATATTACACAATCAGAACAGACCGACACAACAGTTAGAGGACCCTGCCCGTAAACTTATAATCTAAATTTAAAATGGGGAGATGAGACAAGAGGTAGCAGAGGAATTTGTATGTGATGGCAGAGATAATTAATGTTATACCTGCAGCAGCTGATAACACATGAAGTGAATGAGGAGGTGACTGAATGTGGTTCCAAACAGCTGGAGGTGCATGCTATATAGTTAGAAGAAACTAGGGTGGTCGGGAGGAAGGGATGGTGGGTGCGCAGAATCGAGTGAAATTAAATGGCCTTCTTGTTGCAGGGATGGATTTGGGTTACTTCCTTTAGTGCCTTTGAATTTGTGTGGAGATTGAGTGCCTTGCATCTACTTTATGCAAGCTACACACCTTTGCAAATGAGTAACACAGTCCTTTAATGTAATGTTCCTTACTATTTTTTTCTTTTTCAGATATTTGGTATTTGTCTCACAGTGTGTAATGTGCATGTGCCAATTCATGAGCAGTACTCTGTGCACTTCAATTTAGCACAAATACTCCATACAAGCCTCTACACATCACCATTGTAAGAGACTGAACATGCTTGATCATTAACCCCTTAAGGACCAAACTTCTGGAATAAAAGGGAATCATGACATGTCACACATGTCATGTGTCCTTAAGGGGTTAAAGAGCACATCAAAACCTTTTCTCGTCAATGTGGACTACACGTGTATGCTTTAAGTTAAGAAACAAGTACCACATCACTTACTGTTATATTTTCATGATCAGCTGTCTTGATTTTCAGCTTCTATTTCCCTTAGCTTAACTGAGTTGTCATTAGCTAGATACATTGCTTCCTTTGCTTTTGCATCCAATCATTAAACAGAATCATATCAGATGTCATACGAATTGATGCCCCGCTATTAATAATCCAGTAAGCACTGGGTGTTTTAGAACTTTTGACACAAAAATATCTTTCTTGTTCATGTTCTGTAGTAACTGGATTGAGATTGCTCCTACTTTCCTTCTGGTTGTGGCCTTTTTTTATTGCATTGATGTTGTATAATGCATACTTTTTTGGGGGGTAACCTTTTGGGCTGATTGGTTTGTAAAATACTGACTTCTATACCTGCTTCTACTAGCCATGTAATGTGTTCCAGGAGCCTTGCTATAGCTAGTTTGTCCATAACATTCAGTAAATCTGTAATATGTTTGTCTGCATCTCCACCTTGATTTAAGCTTGTGGTAATCAGTTCTTTTAAGAGCAGCACCTGCGTTTGGGTCTCATCTTGGGTCTTATCCTCATATAATCTCTAATTATATTTGCAGCAGACTTTTAATTCTTTATATGAACCCTTTTACCATGAGATAAACATGGAATAATAAGATTTCTTGCCTTAATGTTGTTTGTGTTCTATGTTGCAATTTTTGCATCTCCAGTTATATAACGTTGCTGGTCCAGGAGCAAAAGTGCTCCTTCCACCTCAACCTAGGTTCCCAAACAAAAATACTATACATGATAATTCTCTGCATTCAATTATTGCTTGCTCTCAGTCGTGGTTGCAGTCCGGACTTTCCAAAAATTCAAATAGACAAAGAGGGACACTATAATTATATGGGTGTGAGTAGAGGTGTGGCCAGGGGCAGGGCTGAGAAACGTACGTGACTTACTAATAATTGATGCTACTAAAATATAATTTATAAGAAGACCAAGTTATCTTATTTATACAGACTGACTTCTAAACACATTTATTGTAGTTTAAAGACCTATATTACTGGGAGTATTATATACTCCCACACCAACAATGTGGAGATCCTAGAAAAGAGGAATATTAGGATAGAAAAGTGTGTGTGTGTGTGTGTGTGTGTGTGTGTGTCTGTCTGTCTGTCTGTTAAACTGATACACATCTTGTTACCATCTTGATTCTAAACCCATAATCCTTTTGGTTGGGATATACTTACTAAAGTGAAAATTCAAAGTGAATTCTAAATGGATTTAACATTTAAGGAAAGAGTAGATAAGATAAAAGCATAGCTGACTAAGAGAATGTTTCCAGTTTGGCAATTTTGACCTGAATTCAGAAATTCACTTTGATTTCATCTTAAATTCTCACTATAGTGAATAACTCTGTAGAGGTCTGTTAAGACCAGATACAGCAGAGTAAAGTAATTTTGCATTGGAAGACTTAGTACACATAGTTGCTCCTGTTCCCAACAAAGAGACGTTTGCACAATACATCTATTAGGATAGAGAAAGAAGATTGAAAGAGAAGAGAAAGTAAAACAGCTCTTATAGAGAAAGAAGTTCTCTATTGGAGATGTAAAGAAAAGAGATCAGGTGATGAATGTTAGAACCGAGTGTCATCAGCAGACATATTTACTACAAACCTGAAGAAGGCTATTATATTGTCAAGATGTTGACATGGTTGTGTGAGCAATAAACACACATTTTTTGTTTTTCAATTTTCCGTAAACGCTGTAAGGTGGCTGATATAAGTTGCAATTGAGAGTGCTAACATCTAGAAGAAAGAAAGCAACTCAGGGGTTAAGGTTTGAAATGTAATAGTAATTTTGTATTGTTCTTAAACAGCAAATTACTGCACATATTTACTGAGAATGGTGGAAACAAGCCCAATTCTGCAAAATGATTAAACTATTGTAACCTACTTTCTACATCTTGTAATTGCTTACTTAAAATCTGGAGGGCAATGTTTAATAAAAATAATTTCTTTAGGTTATTCATTGCTCCACATGTTTTTTTTTCTTCCCATTTTCTTTTTGCATGATTTTGAATAACAAATTGTTAGCTTGCAAGAATACCCTTAATTAACTTTGAAGAAAAATATATTAATTAGAAATATGACTGCATGTGCTACAATAAGGATTTAATATCATTACTTTGATTTGCAGTCACAATCCAATTACAATGTGACATCTTAGTTTGAAATGTATTATCCCTGAGTAACTATATCTGCATTTAAAGGAAAAAACAGAAATTGATTTGATGCCCAGTAAGCAAAAAAAAAACAAAAAACACAACGGTTTTAGTTGGATAAACTTTCATTTATATTGGTGTTTCAAATGCATTTTCCTTCAAATTTAGGTCTCTAAATTGATATTTTCTTTTAATTAAACTGTCAAAGGGTTATAAGTAGGTCTACATTATATGTCTTCCAAATATCAATGGTAAGAAAGGTCTATAGTAATGTGTCTCATACATCTATCACCAGAAATAAAGCAAGAAAAGCTAAAAGTTTTATTTTGGATGTAGTAACATCTCTAACTTCTAATTTCCTTATTGGTGAGCATGAAAAATATTCAGATTTATATAAAGATCAGAACCATTAATGCTCCTCCTTTATTAGATTATTGAAACATTGGACATTGATTAACATAAAAACACAGATTTTTCCCATGGTTGAACTTCATACAGGACGCCAGGTCCTAAACCTCCCCTCCACTTCCTTTCCCTCTCCTTACCACACTCATACCTGCTTCTTACCCCTAAGAGATAACGGAGTGCCAAAGCTATCTAGCTAGTTAGCTAGTTACTGTAAGGCTAACAAAAGGCAATTTTAGAACCTCTTGTTTTCCAATGATATTTTGGTGTATCTCCTATAGTTCTCATATTTTTTCTTAACATACATATGGATGTTATCTTAATATCTACACTTTCAATGAAAAGACAACATACATCTACTTAGTCACATCTGGTCACACAGATACCTCAGTTTCTGTTGAGGCACGATAACACAACCTATATACAACCAGAATGGACCTTTCAAAGTCCATGGATACACCTTTAGGGTACAGACTATTAAAGGGACACTCCAGGCACCCAGACCACTTCTGCCCATTGGAGTGGTCTGGGTGCCAACTCCCACTACTCCTAACCCTGCAAGTGTAATTATTGCAGTTTTCTATAAACTGCAATAATTACCTTTCAGGGTTAACTCCACCTCTAGTGGCTGTCTACTAGACAGCCACTAGAGGGAACTTCCTGGATTATAGCACAGATTATCTGTGCTAGAGCGTCGCTGGATTTCCTCACGCTATGTGAGGACCTCCAGCGTCACTCATTTCCCCATAGGAAAGCATTGAAATTATTTTTCAATGCTTTCCTATGGGGAGCGCTAATGCGCATGCGCGGCATTAGGTCTCCCCGGCCGGTGAGTGGGATCAGTCTCGCCCACCGGCCGACGGAATCAGTAGGAGGAGCGGCGCGGAGTAGGAGACAGCGACAAGGGACATCGTCGCTGCCTCAGGTAAGTGACTGAAGGGGTTTTCGCCCCTTCAGAAACCAGGGATTGGGGGGTGGGAGCAAGAGGGAACCTGCAGTGCCAGGAAAACGGATTGTTTTCCTGGCACTGGAGATTCCCTTTAACACTCAGAAGTATTGCCTTGACATAGCAGGTGAGGTTACTTTTTAATGGCCATTGGGGTGATACTAAAAATCTCCAGTTATTTAAATGTTCACAGGAATTTGGGATAATGCGCAGGTAACTTTTTTCTTTGTTTTTGTTTTTTGTTCGTTTGTTTTGTTTTTCATTGTATGCATTGGGGCTGCCAAGGACTAGTGGAAGTTTGAGCACAGGGCTTAATTTTGCATGTTAGCAACCGATAATTTATCTAGATTTAAAAGATAGGCTACACACATAATAGAAAGGTCACAATCTAATTATCAAATAGATTTGTGCAGGCCAAAACATTTCAGGTCTTCTTTTCAAATGTTTATTAAATACTTTTTTTTTTTGTACAAACAATATTAACAATAATAATAAAAAAATAAAAACAAGTGAAATGTAAAAAAGGGAAACGGGTGTCCATCCACTTTTTTCCCCTCACTGTAGTTACTTTTTATAAATCTATCGCTTTCTCCAACTAGTAGGCATGATTGTTTAGTGATCAACTGTTCTCTTCTAGAATCTTAGTACTCTGCAGTATAGTAAGTCTGGGCTTAACTCCCCTTGTGACTGTTGTTATTTTGCCTCTTATTTTTCCTTTTATATGTTTCTTTTCTCTACTATAATTAAATCTTAATATGATTGTAGAAGGAGATTTAGAACAGAAATCTATAAGTCTCCACTATAGATGAATATTTATGTCTAGATACTTATCCAGACAAACTACCAATATTTTATACATCCCTGTCATTCTTATTTTGTTTTCATCTATTTTTTTTTTTCTTTATTAGTTCTATGTCTGCTGCAGGTTTCCATTTCCTAATGTCACTAAGGGATTTAATTTGCCTCCCACCATATAGGAATTAACCATATACTCAGGGGAAAAGATGTATAAGAGGTGTTCTTTTGACAATCGGAATAGGAATAGGACAACCAAGGAATAGGATCCTGCATTTTGTAAATATGGAAGTTAAATGATCAAAACTGGAGAATTACTCAAATGTATCAACTTATCTCACTTCGTACAGCCAAATAGTTAGCTTTTGAATTGAGAGACACACTTGCATCCCAATTTCTGCTTTCTTTATTTTGGTCTAACAGGTTATGACATATATGGGGAATAGACTTTGTTACAAGGGGAACTATATAAATACTTTGTTACTTTTAGATTTCGAACATTCAACTTTCACTAGATCTTCTGGCCTTGTTGCTACAATGCTAGAATTGCTATATACAGTATATTAATCAATAATCAATAATTATCAATATTATTCACTTCATCTGCCAGTGGTTTTAATGTTGTGGTTGACTAGTGTATTTCTATATTATGTATTTATTAGATATAAATATTAAATTACTTTAGAGTTATTTAATATAAACACATTTTTTTTACTGTTCCTTCTCTTTTTCTCCTCTATTGGTCTCTTCTCATTTGATCTCAGAGTAGAATCAACATATGACTGCTCCTAACAACTATTCATCCTTTTTCACATCAATCATTTGTTTAGTTTTTTTGTTCCAGCGGTGGAATTCAGAATCACAAACTGAAACAGTTACACATTTTGATGTTTATTATACATGTTGGCCTTGAATTTAGTAATTTGACTGATAACCCAATCTAAACAAATGTGGATGAATTGCAGTTCGGAATGAGAGAAATCTCTATGGCATTTAAACATGTAGGTCCCATATTATATTTGTGAATACGGATTCATATTGCATAGTGCAAAGTTTAATAGTTGCAGTCCAAAGGGACACTATTAATGCTTGAAATAATTAGGATGCATTAATCTCAATCAATCTTATTCCACAAACCTCAAATGAAATGCTTTCTCTCCTGAAATTCTGGTAATTTAGCTGATCCTGATTACCCAAAGACAATGAGGATTAGATATTGCCTCTAACTGGCCTTTTGCCTTTCCACTAAACCAACTCACCCATTTAAAATATTCCCACAGTCACACAATATTGTTGAAGTGGTATGCTTAGGATAAATCCGACAGAGTATGTAAAGAGAGCAAACTCATATACAAAATATATGGGTCAGTTAATCTCAAATAGCCCAATAATTGTGATGTTGGTTGTTTGAACATTTAAAATTTTCCTTAATTGTTTTCGGGATGGGGTGGGGGGGGGGGGGGATGATTATCTCTGTGTTTTGGTATTGCAAAACCAACAGTTTGTTTTTGTTTATTTTATTTTTTTTCACTTGGTTTAATTTTGATGTCATGGTGCACAACAAATTTTGCTTATACAGATTTTTTAGGGAAATTCAGTAACTCAGCTTAGGATGGTTCTAGCTCTTTGGACGAAAAACAGATCACTAGAGCACATTAAAAGTTACACAATATGGACAAAAGTATTGGGGCACCTGACCATTACACCAACAGGGACTTTTATAACATTGCATTCTAAATTCATTGGCATTAATATATAGTTGGTCCTCCCTTTGCCGCTATAATGCTTCCACTACTCAAGTATGGCTTCCCATTCATCCAGTAGAGCATTTGTGAGGTCAGGCACTGATGTTGGATAAGGAGGCTTGGCTCACAATCTCCCTTCATGTTCATCCCAAAGGTGTTCGATTGGGTTGTGGTCAGGGCTCTGTGTGGGCCAGTCAAGTTCTTCCACTCTAAACTCATCCAACCATGTCTTTATCCAACCATGTCTTTATCAACCTTGCTTTGTGCTCTGAGGCATAATCATGCTGGAATAAAAAAAGGCCGTACCCAAACCGGTCCCACAATATTGTACATTGTCCAAAATGTCTTGGTATGCCAAAGCATTAAGATTTCCCTTCCCCTTACACTACTTACCTTTCAGAGCTGGCGAACCGATCCTCCTCCTAGTTTGCACAGGTCGAATATCATGAATATAGCCGCTACTTCCCTACATTTTCTGAGATGCTGCCCACTTGAATAGTGCATCTTTTATTAATTTGAATGTCATGACATCTTGACATTATTAGCACTTCATCCAGGCAACCCCATTATATCCTATCATTTTGCAGAGATGATATGGATCAATCAAAACATGTGTAAGCCTAGAATAAACTAGTTTGAGCACTTGTTCAGTGCCGTATCATGGTTTTTGCCTCGATAGATGCTTATAATAGTCTCTTTTGATATATTTTGATATTGATATTGACCTTGGCTTTTAGTTGACTTTATGTATTTCTGGTATCCTAACTCTGCTTGTTTCTGATTTTGAGTATTTCCGGTATTCGGACCTGGCTTGTTCATCCGTATTTCTATTATCCTGACCTTGGGGGCTATTAAAGGTTTTAGCCCCCAAGGCACAAAACTTCATAACATCTTGTGAGTGTACATCAACAGCGCACACTTAACTTATGTTTTGACGTACTTTACTATGTACTATTTGTTTATTCTTATTTTAGATGCATAGCTGTATCTATCTATCTATCTATCTATCTATCTATCTATCTATCTATCTGCTGTTAAGAGGGGTGGCTAATTGGGAAACCACCTGGGAAGATGTAGCAATCCTATTAAAACTAAGTACCACTGTGTGTGGTGTGTGTTGCATATCTGTTTTGGGTGACACAATAGTGGGATACACACTAATAGGAATTGTTGTTATTGTATCTTGGCTATTACTGACTTTGCCTTTATCTTTCGTACATTAAATCTGGCCAATTTAAGGACCAGTAATATGTCTATTTAGAACCTCTGCTTGTGGGATATGCCATTTCCTGTAAGTTGGGGTATGACCCAGTGTCAAGTGAAACCAGTGAAATACAACCCCATACCATTATCCCTTCTGCATACTTTATAATTCACACAATGCAGTCAGGCCCGTAATGTTCTCCTGCCATCTACAAAGCCAAGACTCCATCAGACTACCAAACATTCATGATTCGTCTCTCCACAAAACACCTTTCCACTGCTCCAGAGTCCAGTGTTGGCTTTCTTTACGTCACTTGATCTGACATTTGGCATTGTATTTGATGATGGGAATGTGAGGATTGCATGCAGCTGTTCAGCCATGGAAACCCATTCCATGAAGCTCCTCCTCAGCACTCGGTGACTCGCTCCATGACTTTACGTGGTTATCCACTTCATTACTGAGTTGCTGATGTTCCTAAATGCTTCCACTTTCCAATAATACAACTTACAGTTGACCATGGAATATCTAGCAAGAAAGTAATTTCATGAACAGACTTATTGCAATGGTGGAATCCTATAACAGTACCATGCTTGAATCACTGAGCTCTTCAGAATGACCAATTTTTTTCACAAATGTTTTCAAATGCAGACTGTGTGGTTAGGTGATTGATTTTATAGACCTGTAACAATAAGTCTGTTTAAAACATCTGAATTCAATAATTGAGAGGTGTGTCCCTATACTTTTGTCCATATGGTGTACATATATAAACATTTTGCACATTCTTGTCCCTTAGACTTAGAACTGAAGTCCTAATGTAGAGCTCAAGATCACTGAAAGATCTACCAGTATAGTGTATAGTATAGAGTGCATGCAGAACATTTCAGGTTTGATCATTCTCTTACTTTTGTGGGCACGAACATCAATTTCAGGTTGGGTATCTCTGGTGGGGAACTGGGTATTTATTGTAATACCAATGTTTAAAGGTAGACGCTCAAACAATTGAAAAACCTAAAACTGGTCAAGCAACCTATGTTGGACCACTTAAGATGGATTAATCTGAATATGTATATTTGAAGGTAGTGTATTTTTAAGCATGCCTAGCCTTAGTTCAGTCTAAAAATATATTTAAAAAAAAGCGAATCATTTCTTGAAAGAATTCACTTTATTTTGAAATATATATATAACGGAATAAAAATACTCCAACAAATATGCATTATATAGTATTTACTTATTGTAAAGATAATGGAAATATATGGTAATATGAATATTTTTTATACACCTGAAATGTGTACATAGAAAAAAATCTCAGCTGCTAAGCATTTATTAGCATGCAAACTATAGGTAAACACTTCCCAGAAACTCAGGAATGGACATTAATTGCTTTCGCTCTGTCATCTGCAGAAACTGGCAGTAAGAAATTAAGAAGCTGCAAGACAATTTGACAAGCCCCATGTGTTTATACAGTTCTGAGCTTTATCAAAAGGTCATCATGATCTATTCAATCCATGCCTCTGCTGTGTATGTCAGCATGGCTAATGTCCCTATGGAGGAAAAAACACTGAAGGGTAAATGTTGTTTAAATGCTGTTGTAGAAACTGCAAATAATACATAGTTTTTATTGTATTTGTCTAAAGAATTATTAAATATTATTTTATTTCACAGACAAATATAATATATTTTAAATGATTGAGTATGAAGCAGAAAGAATACAACACTACTAAGTGGAAGCTGGTGAGATCTAAAGCTCCTGTGTTGGTATGGTTCTGCATATTAGATTAAACCAAGATGATTCCCATTCACTCCATTGATATATTACTTTTAAATGTATTGATACTTTGTAAATAATTTTTACCTTGCTTCCACTTTTTAAGGGATAAAAAGGAGAGAGGTGAAATGATAAATCTATAGATAGTACAAGCAGTGGAAGGAATACCTATAGGTTTTATGGCAAGACATATAGGCTCGTATTGCTTTACCTTTCCTTTCCTTCTACCAATAGGAGCAACGAATACACAAAATGGAAAAAAAACTGATCATACCCCATAACCACCAGCCCCAATCCAACAAAATCAAAGAGCTCTTTGCTGGTCCAAAGACAGATAAGTACCTTTGATTTGTCTCTGTTAGATTTGATTGATTTACCTATTGTTTGTGTTTGTGCAGTATTGTAAAAGCCTACTGTGTTTGTTTGGCTCCCAGGATACACAGACCACTTCCTGCTTCTTACCTTTTGTACCGTAGCTCCGATACCACGACTAGGTGTCTCCACTATTTATTGTAAGAGGCATTGTAGTAATCAAAGAAAACTCCCCCCAGCAACTAGACGACACATAGTTCTGGGAGTCAACTGAGCTTTATTCAGCCACATGCGACTTTTATGCATGGTCCCTAGCATGGGGTCTACATAGCAAAAACACATGGGTTTCTTCACGGGATTCTCTGTGTCTGAGAGATAATTGAGCCCAAAATCGGTTAACTCAATATTTCTAATTTTAAGGTATGTTAAGGGAATGTATAAATGAATGATGTACTTTAAACAATAACAAATGTGGTGAATAAATCCCTAAATAAATAGGTGCTACTATCACCTTTGTGGGCCACACTAACCACAACAAAGTGAATAATAAATAACAAACAAATAGGTGAGAGCATACACAATAAGGGGATACTACCCGTTCTGTAGTCAATTATTCTGGAAAAAAACAAAATAAAAAAGACAGAGTAGTATAGCCTGATACAATATATAAACAGTAGGTGCCAATCACACTCACATAGACAGAGCCACTTAAATAGCTGGCTCAGACTTGATGCCTTGGATATATAGAACAGGACTTTCACTGGGAACTTCTTCCTCCTTAGGATGTAAACATTCTCCAGGGCGCAGAGTTTTCTGGAGTAAAACACACTTTATTCTTCAAATCAAGGAGTAGATAAAAACGAATACAAGTAAAAGTCCCAAATATAAAGTCCAATCACTTGACGCGTTTCGGCTCTTCACCTTCATCCGAAGTGATGTTGATATCCAAGGCATCTCGATTAAATACTCATACTTTGGCGCTCTTTTCCTCCTTCACTCCGTTTGTGTCCTTCCGGTTCCAGTTATGATGTCGGAACGCCATCTGCGTCATCACGTTCCGACGTCAAACGTCACTTCTGGTTACATATTTGTAGTCCAGATGTACGGACGCATAGAGGTACAGTGTCCTTACGTCATGGAAATATTTGCGGGCAAAAAATATAAGTGCCAATTTGGCCATAAAAAAGATATATAGATCCATAAAAACATATTAGCATAGCATATAGCAAAACAAAGTTCATACTTTAGGACTTAAAGTGACACATGCAATGCTAATAATATTTCAATAAATTCATTAGAAAGCTTTTAAGAAATAGAGAATATGTGACATACACACTAAGCATCTATAAATTACATATAGTAAAAAGTATAAAATTTACATAAAAAATGCCCCTAAAAAGTATTTAAAAAATACACATAAATACATAAGAAAAAAGGGGGAGTTATTTCATTATCTTTTCTCTCACTTAGTTAATAAATTGATTAATTTCGAAATCTACATTTAACCCTTTTGGTACCATTGTGTCTAATTCGAAAATCCATTTCATTCTCTTAAACCTAAAAAGTAGTCATTGTCTCATCCTCTCAAATGGACTTAAGTTATATCTATCCCCATAAATTCTATTCCATTTGGGTTTCCATGGTGGACCTCTAAAAATGCTTTGAAACGTTATGGTTAACAAATTTTCTCTGTATATTATATATGTGTTCTCTTATTCTCGTTTTCAAAAAAACTAGACGTCTTTCCTACGTATTTAAGTCCACAAGAACAAATTAAGATATATATTACATTTTTACTTGAACAGGTAATAAAAGGTTTTATTTGATATTCTTTATTTGTGGAGAGTGAAGAAAATTTCTCTATTTTCCTATTCTTTTTATTCCTAAATTTACATCCCCTGCATACCCCACAATAGTGAAAACCTTTGCTGCCTTTTAAAAAATTCTTATTGCCTTCCTTTTCCTCTCTTTTTTCTAAAAAACTCTTTGTTAAAATCTGTTTAAAATTATTGGCTACTCTAAAAATAAATTTTGGCTTATCATTTAAAAATGTGGATATCTCATGGTCTTCCTTCAAAATGTGCCAATGTTTTTTGACAATTTTTTGTAATTTAAGATTATTCAAACTGAAATCAAAAACCAAAGGTATATTTTCTTTTTCATCTACACCTATCTCCTTTTTATCTTTAGTTTTGTATTTCAGTAGAGATTGTCTATCTTTTTCTCCAATTTCCTTTTCTATCTTTTCCAAATGGTCGACATCATAGCCTTTTGTATAAAACTTTCGTTTTAAAATCTCTGTTTGTTTAAAATATTCTTCCTTTTCTGTACAGTTTCTCTTTATTCTTAAAAACTGCCCCTTTGGTATATTTTCCAACCATGTACTTTGTTTTGTTATAACATGAAATTTATAACAAAGGTGTACTTTGTTTTGTTATAATATGAAATTATAAAATAACTACAAAATACTACAAGATAACACAAATGGCTCACTCCCTTGGTACACAATCAGAAACAATTCATGGTTTCCCTCCCCAGTGGAGGAAAAGACTTGGAGGGCGATCTTTATGAAAATGATAAAAGCCCACTCTAGCGTAACAATCCAAGAAATAAATTATAAATTTCTATCTCAATGGTACACCACTCCAATAGACATCAACAAATATGATTCAAATGCACCAACAATCTGCTGGAGATGTATGAAGGCGCTAGGCAACTACCGCCATTTATGGTGGGATTGCAGCAGAATAAAGGGATTCTGGAAAGAAGTACAGAGAATCACAGATCTAATAAGCAAAGTCCCAACACCACTCACCCCAGAAGCACTCCTTTTCTTCCACATCCCAATCTCCTTGAAACAATTCAAAAACTCAATAATACTCTATCTTTTAACCGCGGCCAAACTTGTAATAGCAGGGCTATGGAAAACTGATGTTAGACCCTCAAGGCGGGAGTGGTTTCAAAAAATTGAACACATTCATAAAATGGAGGAATTGAGATTGTCAGCACTAGACAAATACCTCACTTATTACACAATATGGGATCCATGGAACTCCTATCTAAGGAACCCCAGTTAATTTAATTTAATTTAATTTAATTTAAGACAGCAGCAAGTAGTGAAAACAGACATATTGTTGGGTATTACTTGTTCAAGAAAAGCTCAATTTCACTCTCCTTCATGAGCTCACACATATACACATGTCGATAGGAACTACCTTGTTTTGTCTTTAGCAGTTCTATTTCTTTGTTTATTCCACAACTGTTGGGAATTGTCTCACAACTCCATTATTTTACATTGAAAGACTTTTGTATTATTGTTACATCTAAGCATCTTGTTTGTACACTGCTAAACCTTTATATGCATACCAATACTGAAATGTGAAATAGAATATTGTATATGTAAAACCAAATAAAAAGAAATTACATAAAAAGAAATTATAAAATAAAGAAAATAAAAAAAAGGAAAAATAAATAAATAAAGAAGGCTTATCAATAAATTGCAATCTTTAAGTTTGGAGTCAAATATTGTTGAATGGGTAAAGCAGTGGCTGAGTGACAGGCAACATAAATTAAATTAAATAACAGAAAGCACATTGGACATTCTTTTTCTTTTCATAAAAAAAATATATATATATTAACAGCAAATGTAATAATAATATGTAAAATGTGATATCCTATGTGTACCTCACAAAAATATTCAGCAAAATGCAAAGAATAGAAGAGATGTGTTCCTAAGACAGAACATCCGAGGCGCACAGTATAGAAATCTCAGAGTTACTTAAGAATTAAAACACATTTATTGATAAACCATGGGATACATAGAAAAATAAATAAACATAAATGAAATAAACACTCCACGTCTATAGCCCTATGGAGAGCAACAAAGTTCAAATGACCTGTGGGGGATATATAGCAGGTAATACTATAGAGAGATAGCTGTATAAAGGAATATGAGTCAATAGATCTAAATGAGGAGCTTAAATAATACACTGTCTGAAATGTATGAACCGATCTAACAAGATATAAGTCGGATCAGGCCCTATTGGGCTTACAAACAGATAAGGTAAGTTCAAAACATACTTCTAATAAACCCTCACTTGCGTTCACATAGTCACATAGTATCCAAACGCTGAACTTTAATGTTAATAGAATTGTACCAATTGTAACCTGGCTATAATGAAACAAAATTCAGCTAGCTACAGAACATTTCGCTCAGCACTGAACATAGTCTGCCTAATTCTCTATAATCCTTAGTGCTGCATGCATGCTATTTTCTGATTAGTAGTCAGATTTGTATCAGTGCTATTGTGATGACCCTATATTAAAGATAATAGACTGCTGTCTCTTAACGATCCCCCATATCCCTAAGTGGCTATAAATCATCCAGGTCTTACATTCTCTCCCAAACTCCCCAAACTGTGGAAAAACTAGTGCTGTGCAGTTAAAATAAATAAATAGCCATCAAGCCTAACGCGTCTCGTCGCTATCCAAGCTCCTTTCTCAAAGGCAATGATTGTGCAAAAAATAAAGAATGTGGGAAGCACAAAACATGTTTATAAAATGAAAAATCATAACTACCTGTAAAAATTAATGTCGAATATTCCACTGATATAGAAATTACAAACAATACATTGTGTAATACAGTATGGGGAAAAAAAACACCCTGGTGAGTATTGTGTATTCTAAATTCTGTCTGTGGTGCCAAAAAACTGATTATCGATGGGAAAAAAGACGATTGATGGCTAGGGGATGTCATAAAATTTTGATTTTATTCACAAGTTATTCAGAAGTAGAGAGGAAAAGAACAGAAGCAGTAAATATGCTAAATATAATTGTTGTTTTCTCACTTGATCTATGAACCAAATGGAAGGAAAATGCTCTTATCGGTGTACTTTAAAATATAGAGATTTGTGTGCCCTTATTTGCTTGTCTGAATCTGAATATCTGTATAGAAAATCTGCCGAACCAAACCAACATTCGCCTGAAACTCAAGTTTCCCCAAAAATGTATCGCTTTGCACAAGGCTAGAAACCATAAAGAATTTTAAATAATAAAATAAAATTGCACAACTAGTAGCTAATATTTTGGTAAATAAAAGGTTGTGCTAAAATTGAAGGAGTGACAATCTTTAACCCCTTAAGGACCAAACTTCTGGAATAAAAGGGAATCATGACATGTCACACATGTCATGTGTCCTTAAGGGGTTAAATGAAACAAAGCCAATCACTGCTATACACTCATGAAAATACATATATATATATATATATATATATACACACAATTTTACTATTTACAGAGATGATACAAAAATACAAATAATTAATTTACTGTTCTCTTCTGGTGTTTTTTTCTTGGAACTTTCTATTAACTCTAGATGACAAGGCTTTTTTTTTCAGCCCTATCCTCTGAGTATTAGCACATAGTTTCAGTACTCGTGGGCAATCTTTGATGGCTCTCAAAAATCTATTTTCATAAAATGCATATTTCATGTAATGTAAAACTAAGAATTGCATGTTTCAATGTTAACACAGAAGTAGAAAATTGTGAAGGCAAATACACTGAAAAAAATATACAGAATATTTTGTTTGTGTTGTAATGTATATTTCTAAAATAGGATGTAGATCTACACGAAGAATTGTATGCAATCTTCTCCACTATTGTGATGAAGTGCTGAAAAGAATGTATCAAGGGAGTTATAGAGCCTGCAGTTATTTTATGCTATATGAAAGCAGGAAATCAAGTAGAAAAGATAAGATGTTTTGTTTAACATAAGGGCTTTTTTTTAGCCTGGCTAAATAGTAAAGCATAAGGTACATGTGAATTAATTAAAATACTCTAATGATGCAGTCACAAGTCACAAAAGAGATACTTAGAATACCACTTGCCACAACTCTAAATGTTAATGCTAATAACACTGGCACTTGGATCCCAAATGGAATATAATAGAGCCTGGTTACTACTACTTTAAAATAATATTTTATAAGCTTGTATCCTGAAATGCTTGAAAAGTATATGTCACATGTTTATGTTAAATTATGCATTTTCTTGCTTGTATGTACCCTTGGTGCATTGGCCTGGTGGATTCCAGTCTATGCTTAAATTTAGTAAAATGAAGTGACTACAAGAGTCCAACCCACTGCCCTTCTTTCTTACCATATGTAAGGAGGAAGTTACATTCATGGGATTTTGGGTGTTAGTCATATAGCTTTATTATGCAGATCCACCATAGGGTGCATTTGGATTTATACTCTTTGAATACCATATGTACTCTAGATTTATCAAGATAGTTGATGGTCAGCAATTATTTTTGAGGGGTTCAGCTCTATCACTATCATCATCATTATTTATGTTCTTTCTTGAACTGCTTTGTATTCTGTTACATACCCAGTGCCATCAATATTACCAGCACTAAAGCAATATGATTCCAGTGGTTACTGAGGTTCTACAACAATGAAAGTCATCCGCTGTGTGTTCCAAGCTAAACCACAGTGCACGGACAGCCTAAATCTAACACATGAATTAGCAGAAATTTTGATAAACATGCTAATAATCCACTCTTAGTCAAATTCACTGAAGGCAGTCTAGAACATGTAAAATAAACACATCCATTGTAATAGAGAGTGTTTTCTAAAACATAAG
Organism: Pelobates fuscus; assembly: GCF_036172605.1. NCBI lineage: Eukaryota > Metazoa > Chordata > Amphibia > Anura > Pelobatidae > Pelobates > Pelobates fuscus. Next base: position 204,006,570 of record NC_086320.1, read on the forward strand.
TCATGCATAACATTGATTTTGAAGAAAAAACAAGTTATAAGAACATTCACACCTCCATAACAACTTTATCAGAAGTTGTTATGGTGGCAGGAGTGTCTGGATGCCTGTTAACTTCAGGGATTAACATTTTTTCCCATGGTTCAACCCTGAACGTAGTAACCTTTTTCTCAACACAGCTACTTCCTCACTTTCTTCCTCCCAGTTAGTCAGCAAACCTTCCTCACATTGAAGTCTGTCAATTCAGAGTTCCTTTGGATTTGTCCCACTAGAGAGCTCAAGTAAAATAATAATAATATAAATAAATAATAATACATAATTTCAGTTGTCTTTGAGTCCTCTGCAGTGTCCTACTACTTGGATGGTGTCACCACACAAGTGAAGCAATTTAGCTGCTAGCATTAGTTCTGGAAATACAATCAGTGAAGATACTCAGCAATATGCCAAACATTTTTGAAGAAGTAGTGAGTCAATACAAGAATTACGAACTCAAATCTAAGACTATTCTTACAAGAATCCCACTAGAGTTCATATTTGTTCACAGGCAAAACAGTCATTATGAAGTAAGACTAGAACGTAATCAACATTTTTAAGCATACTGGTAGTGTTAATGCTCAGACCACAAACACTTTGTCTATAGCAAATAGGAGCAATCTATCTGGGAAACCATAATGTAGACAATTGTGAGAAGTACAGAATTTCCGTAAACACCTATAGCGGTCACCCCGATAGAGTGAGGGGTTTTCGCCACCAAGAGATGTCCTTTCTCCTTTGTTGTGAGAGGGAGGCTCTAGAGCAGAGCAGAAACAGCTCTTAGAAGAGCTAGTGATTATAATACTCCAAAGAGCAATCCCAAGAGCAGGGATTATCGCAGATATAGCTTTTCCCTTCAAGCACGAGACAAGGCTCTATGTTGAGGGTAAATCAGGAACTGAAGTTTTAATGGAGGCACACTGGCCTTTTATGCAAGTTTTGCAACAAGGTTGACACCCGGGTGGAACTTGTTAGGCACAGGACACAAAGCATGCAAGCCAATAAAAACAATGTGATAAGGAATGACACTCCCACATACAGTAGACAATCGCTCCCCTCTGCCTGTGATATAATTAAGGCAGATAATGTATTGACTAAATTAACTCTAGGCAGGGTAGTGTCTACCATTGTCTGTCTTGATGTTAGGCTAATGTAGTTTTAGGGTCATGTTTGAAGGGATGTTCCCAGCGGTCCGCTACAATAATAAGCGAAAATATCAAATGGTAATAATAGGTTGTGAACTAGATAGATTGAAAAAAGAAAAAGGAAAATAAAGTAAACAAATAAAACAAGTGTGCAGCATTTAACTGCAAGGGTACTGCCTATAAGTATGGCCGGTATATGGGTATCATGGTACTGTGGCCTGTGATCCTCTGGTCCTTGGTGTCAGGGTAGGAAGGGGTGCTGACCTATGACAGCAAATTCCTCAAGAACAGAAACCCAATATGCAGTGAAAATCACTGACAACCGCAAGGAATGAATGCAGACATTAATTATATTATAAGAAGTAAACAACTATGATAAAGGTAACCAAAGAACAAAATACACTACTAATACAGTGAAAATATAAATCATACAGTAGACCTAGTTCTAGCACAGGAGGTGCGGGCTGTGTTTCCGGGTACAGTCCTTCTGGATTAAATAGAGTTCGCTGGTCAGGACCAGGTATGTTGCATAGGAAATAGTCAGGATTCAAGTCCAGGGACACAGGATGCACGGTCAGAGCCAAAGGATTCAATGCCAGGGTCACAAGATACAGAGCCACAGGATGCAAGGCTAGAGTCACAGGATGCAGAGCCAAAATGTGCAATGTCTATACTGCAACAGGAAAAATTAAACAATGATCTGGCCCAGAAGGAAGGATGAGGCCAGACTATAAAGGGGCCTAACAAGGGCCAGCTGAAATGCTAATGTTCCTAGATGTAGGGAATAGCACCAAACAAGGCGAGTGGTGATCAATGGACAGGGTATATCACCTAAGGAGTGAACCAGGAACCATGACACTTGGGACAAATGGAGTGATGTTGGCCGGGTCCCAAGATTCGCTGAATGCCCCTACTGTCTGATGTGTGGTGCGTTCTGCCAGTCCCATGTTGTCCACGAAGCTTGTCGCTTCTTTTGCTGAGGTGAGTAGATGGGCTGTTCCGTTGTAAGTGGCCACCAATGTGCCGGGTGTCCCCCACCTGAAAGCTACCCCTGCAGCTCTCAGTTTTGCTGTGACTGGCCCCAGCGTTTTGTGCCAGTTAAGAGTGGCTCACGTGAGGTCCTGGAAGAAGGTCAGGGATCAGCCTTCGAAGGTCAGAGGTGTTTTGCCTCTCAGGGCTAACAGGATGAGACTTTTGGCATTTTAATATAAAGTATTTGTTCAGTAGTTGAGTTGAGTAGGTGGGGTTTTTACCTGGGCCAACTATGCGGTAGGCTGTGTCAATGGTCAACTTTTGGCCTTAGAGTGGGGTAATACAGTGGCTAATAGTGGGTAATACAGTGGTCCGTGCATCTGGTGCATGGCACCTATGTCTCTGCCCTCCGCAATGGTATTTGGCTTTTGTGAGCACTGTCCCATGGCAGGCATGCGGTCTGGTGAGAGGGATAGCGTTGCTGTTGCTTCCTTCGAGCCCCACACTGTGGATCCACCGAAGAGAGCCTCTAGGCTGGGGATTTTCAGAGTGAGGTAGGCCCTGGACCTGCATCTCGGGTTTGCTTTGTTTTGGCGGGTGGAAGAACGGCATCTACCGATGCGGCTTGACATGGGGAGAGAGAATATTGGGTCGGGAAGGCTGGATGAGTTTGAAGCAGGGTGATATTAGGCAAATTTTAGGGTGATCGCGAGGAGCTGACAGATATGTGCTGGTTGCTTGTTGGCTCTGCACCCCCCCCCCCCCCCCCCCCCCATTTTGGGGCATTTTGTTGCAGTCAATCATGAATGAGTCAATGCATAGCTATTGACAGGGTTATTCACTAAAGTAAGAATTCTAAGTGAATTCAATGTGAATTTCAGAATTTAGGTCAAAATTCTCCAAGTCAATTCTGTTTTCAGTTTAGCTATTGTGACCTTACATTTAAATTTCACTTTGAATTCACATACAAAGTGAAATTTCACATTACCTGCAATTTTCATTTTAGTGAAAACCCTTTTAAAGTAAAATTAATTTAATTTATGAAAACAATGTGTATGGAAAATATTTGCAGAAAATAGTGAGGGAGTTTAAAAATTAACAAAATCTCAATGTATTCACCTGATAAAATATTACATTAACTGAGCTGATGAGCAGGGAATAATAAAGGCTGTTGGTTGCTCTTGAACTGCATACTGAAATTTCTAAGAATGTACAGTACTTGAAGGATTTTAAATATAAAATAAACCCCACTGCGAGAAATAGTTATTTGCAATCCTGGCAAGGATACTGATAAATACCAGCTTTAAACCAAATAATAGATGGTGATGAATGCTAGTCCTTTACATAATTTCCACTGCTGTCCTGAACTAAGAAAGAAAGATAATTTTCAGAGCAGGTATTCTTTCTTGCTGCTGACTCATTTATGTTCCATGGTGGATACAGGGAATGGCGAGAAGCCATTTGAAATCATAAAAACAAAATTATACAGAATTTCTTGCTTTACAAAGGTATAAGCTTTGTAGATAGCATTTAATTAATTTAGAATTTTAAATCCCCTCCCTTTTCTGACACCGATGAATGCAAAACCATCAGCCTTTCTGTTATCTAATGCATACTCAACAGTTTCAAGTAGTTTAGAGTAAACTAATAAGCCACATAAAGGGTTGCATTAAAGTGGCACTGTCATCGTCTGAAGACTTTGCAGAGTTTGCAGAAACCCCTGATGGTGACAAAGGTGAGTTCTTCTTACCTGAACCTGTTCCTTGTGAGCACCGCCCTCTTCTTCTGGAAGGTTTTCTTCAGTCAATGAGAGTACATCATTGAGGTCTACGGAGGACCCCACAAGCCAATTCCCTGCAACCGTCATTAGTGACAGCTGGGCGGAATAACACATCTAGACAGCAGTATCTCCGCCCATGGCCAAGGTCAAGAAGTGTTATGTATATGAAAAATATATGACAAAGTATTTCATAAAAATTACATCTTTATAAAATACAATTATTTGTATTTTTTTTTATTTTGGGGTTGGGGGTGGGGGGTGATAGTGCCACTTTAAGCAACATAACCACTATTGTTAGCTTGTCATCTCAGCCTGTTATTGCCATTCAGTTTGCACTTGATAATGCTTAAGTAGTTTATGTGTTATTTTTTGAAGAAAGCGTGTACTGATAATGTTCCAAAAAAGTAACACAAAAAGATGGACTAATAGACTGTGTTATCTATTGCGGGCATAGTGCTCAGAGTGTGCCTTTAAATAATAGGAAAATGGAAATTTAGAACAAGAAAGTTGATCTATTGATTTGATAACAGATAATGATGCTTACTGTGAGCATTTGACTTTCAAAACCATACTGGTCACCAATGTACATCTTAAAGATGAATATGTGAAGTCAGATTATGTTTGTGTTTCTTTTTTGCTCATTATAAGTTTAATTCATGTAGAATTCATGCAGTTTTATCATAAAGTCTGCCTTTCAATACTACATCAGCTATTGAGATACATTATTTAACTTTACATTACATTTAACTATTACAATATTTAATGGAGAACTATGTCTTTGAATGAAACACTGAAAACATTACCTTTGGTAAATGTTTTTCTGTGTGATTTTTCTTTCCTTTTAATTTTATATTAGCAGATATAGTAGTTACTATAAAAAGCTTATAATGATGATGATAGTGATAATATGATCGGCAGGGAACAAGACAGAGGATAACATTTCATAATATAGATAAATACAATGGTTGGGATTTTGTTTTGGATGTCCCCTTTATTCAGACTTCACAAACCATATTTGTAAAATTTAGAGGATATGCAGACACAATATTTAAAATCATTAGAAGTTACATATACACTCAGAAAATAAATAGACTCAGGCAAGATAGAATAGACGCAGACAAACAGACTCCTAAACTGGAAAGCATAACTTACTGAATAACGTCCTTATGAAACCTTTAGCTTAATCCTTCACAATTCATTCCATATACCAATTTCATTTTAAATAGACCGTCTTCATGCCCAGGCCCAGACAGAGGTCTTCAGGAGCCCTGTGCAAAAAATCTTCACAGCTCCTCTCCCTTGTCACACCTCTCATTCATGTATAGTATGTGTATAAGGGTGTAGTGTTTGTATAGAGGCTTTATTAAATAAAATGATAAAAAAAAACAATTATTCATTTCCCCTTCCCTGTTGTTGCAGGGAGGGGAGAATGGTGGTCTCTTGAGCTACGAATTTGGTTTGTGCCTCAGAGCTTTGCTGTGGTAATCTGTGCCAATGTTCTGATTGGCCAGAGCTCAGGAGATAACTACCCCCAGCCTCTTTGTCCCCCATATGTGTCTTATTCCCATATCCCAGTCTTCCCAAACTCCCCTGCTGTATCTGCTCACCTGTTGCCTTGTAGTGTGGTCGCGCCTGGTAGTAGAGGAATTTCTGGTAACCTCTACCTCGTCTGACAGGAAGTGCTCACTGAGAGCAAGAACAAATTCCTGTCAGACCAATAGATCTCACGCCACCGGGCAACCACTCTACATTAAGTGGTGTGTGCTGCCCTCCTGTCTGTCACCTGCACTTTGCAACCACGCACTACCTTATGCTTTTGTCAGCCCTGTATATGGAATGCACTGTGTGTGTCAAGAATGTTGTGTGCAGGTGGTGCAGTGTGTGTCTGTACAGTGGTGTATTTTGGATTTGTGCTGCCCTAAGCACAACTAAATTCGGGCACCCCCAAAATCTAAATCCCCCCCCACCCCCAATTTGTGTCAAGGCCACTTTTTTGACTGACAGACACATGCCCTCATTGAAACATGCACTGATATACACTCACTGACAGATACACAGTCATTGGCATGCACATACAGTCATTGGCACACACTGTTTAACCAACACACACTTTCACTGACAGACACACATTGACAGGCACACACTCTCAGATACACATAAAATGACATACACACACTAACATACGCTCACAGGCACACCCATTCTCACTGAAAAACACACACTCACTCACTCACTCACTCACTCACAGACACACACTGACAGCTACACTCACTCACTCACTCACAGTATGGTGGAGAGCCCCAGAACAAGGCAAATAAGGCATTTGTCTGGGAGCTAGGGGTGGCGTTTTTTGCCCCCCCCCCTCCCGACCCCTCTGAAAGTGCCGCCCTAGGCAAATGCCTTGCTTGCCTTGTGGTAAATACACCCCTGTGTCTGTAGGAGATCTAGTGTGCACATAGGGGATTCAGTGTTTCTTAGGGGTGCATTGTGTGTGAATGTGTTGGGTCTGTATTGTGTGTGGGAGGGGATGACAGAGGAGTAATTTGAGGTATTCCCCTGTCCCTTCTATTTATCTTGGGCCTGGGAGCTGGGAGATTGAAAGCCCTGGTGGTCCAGTGGTGTTTTGTAACACTAGACCTGCACCTCCGGGTGCTACCTGAGTTCACCCTTCTTGCAAGTTTTGGCACTGTAAATCTTGTGGGAGGAATACTTTGGAGGTGCAGGTTAGAGCCCCAATAGTCCTCTCTTTCCTCCCTTATCCTGCTGTGAATACACAAAGCAAGGTGCACCAGCCCTGTATGGGCTGGTAGGGGACAATGCAAAAAATCAACCATTTAGTGACTGTACTCTAGACAGCAATAATTTTTCCCCACCATTCATGTGACAAAACCCCTATTTGCAAAGAGCCATTCTCCTCCTCAGTCTGGGAATCCGTTTAAACTTTGCTTCTATTTACCCTTCTCACATTCGGGATTATAAAGTACCAAACATGACCGACTGCTACCTCTGAAACTATGGAACTATTTGGGGCAGGCGCTTCGTGGGTGGTCGGTCAAAACTTCACCACTGTGGCGATTCGGCTGTATTTGTGTGATCTGAGCATAATTAGGACAACTTGGGCACTCAGAGCCGGGGATGTATAAACTATGGGGTTTCCTTTATGCGAATTCTGTATTTTTGTGTGTTTTTTTTTGTGTAGATTGTCATTTTTGCTTAGTCATGGTGACATGGCATTTTGGGGACATTTTGTGAGTGTTTTTGTGGGAGTGTCATGGGCGTGTTTTCTGTGTCCTTGTACTGTATAAAAGCAGGCCATTGAGCCTGGATTAAACAGATCATTTTACCCCTTCATGTAGTCTAGGCTCATGTTTGTGGGATTGGGAGCTTAAAATCACTACTGCACTTGGGATTTGGGAGATTCTTCATGGAGGTACTCAGCTGGAATACTGGGATCTGTTACACTGATGGCAAGCGGCGGGATGTGTCTCCTGAATGTATGTCCCGAACCAAAAGGAAAGTGAATGACTCAGCGGTATGAACAACTTAAGCGAACAACACTAAAAAATTTACTGGAAATTAAGGCAAAGTGGCAAGTAACAAAACAAAAGCCACTTAAATCTCCAAATTGATACAGAGTGACAGAGCCAGTAACAGGAAAATGGAGCACCTGGAGGAAACAGAATTTCAAAAGGATGTGAGATGGAGGCTCAGTATTTTAGGTCCCAATCCATCACAGGACATCATCATGCAAGTCATGGCGCATGTACCAGAGGCGCAGGAAGCTCGGGATTCAAGAGCAGGATCGCTGCAAGGAAATTGTCTAGCCTCCCCAGGAATTACAAATGGGCAGCCACGAAAGGTGAACTATGCTGCCTTCAAAGCATTCATTGACGGTGAGATGGATATTGACAGTCACTTACAAAACTTTGCGCATCAGTGTGCTTTGGATTAATTGCGCTGAGGTCCTCAGCAGTAAACTCTCCAGCCGAGCAGACGAGGTGCCTGATGAGAAGATACAAAATTATGAGAACTTTAAGGAGATATTTTTGACCAGATATGCGGTCACACCGAAGGTGTACCATCAGAAAAGGAGAAAGAGACTCCTATGCTGAATGGGCATTCCGCATGCACTGCGCAGCACGCACCTTAGAAGTGTATCTCTGGTTTTGCATCCCTACTCATTTATTTGTTACATTATTGTTTTTGGTGTTGTAAGAGGGCACACTTTTTGGTAGGTTTGCTGTCTTTGTTCTTTAGTGGTTGGGGTATCTTTATTGCCTTATCTGTGTTTTAGGCCCTCTGTCCCTCCACTAATTTACATTTCATATTATGGCTTCTAATATGTTCTATCAAGAACTTAGAAAAGAAAGGAATACTAGAATTAATATTCTGTTTCATAATAATACCACCAGTAATGATGATAATCTTAACAACAAATTTATTCAATTAGAACGGCTTTTGGTTAAAGAAACAAAAAAATGGTGGGAAATCACCTCTCTGGAACAATATCTCTCTTATAACATCATCCCACGTGGTTTAAGGGTCACTTAAATGCCAGCTTTTGGCACAGATGACACACAACTCATGGATGAATGGAATATAGCCAGTGATGAGTGTTCCAGAAAATATATGAAAAGCCTTATAGAATTTCAAAAAAGATCTCTAAATCTTTTAGAAACAGAAATTAATTCCCTAGAAACTGAGATCATTACTAACCATGAGATAAATACTACAGAACAAAAATATCAGAAATTAAAAGAAACTATCAAAACAATAGATAATAAAATTTCCAACAACAAAGCTTCTAAATTTAAAAGAGACCAGGAAGACTTCAAGACAGGGAACCATAGAATTTTGCCCAGGTTTAATACATACAAACAATCTAGACCTATAAGACCACGGGACTATGGTTCTGTTGCCAACACACATAGACCAAACTCAAATAGATCGAAAAGAAATTCTACATCTTATCAAGAATCCAACACTCCAAAAATAGGATCTTTTCGTTCTTTTCCCCCCAAAAAAACTATTGTGTCTCAGTCAGAAGGACAGACAAAAAATCAGGAAGTTTTTTTAGACAAGGTGCAAGACCGAAACACTCATTTCTTACCCACACGCAACCGACTGCACAATGTAAGATCCCCAAACAAAAAAAGACCCTACATAGAAAAAGAGGATTACCCTCTCCCATCCCAATCCAGGAAATAATTCCTGAGAAAAAAACTGAAGGTATTTTTAATATTTCCAATATTGACCTTACTCCACATCAATTATCCCTTTTACAAAAAGGTTTGAAATATGCTCCAGCTACTAATCCACAACCGTTTTCTCTATTTCTGGATAATCAAATATTTTTAAAAAAATTAACCAGAAAGAGATTTTTTGAGAAAAGACAGAGAGAAAAAATAGAAGAACCACCACCTATTAAAAAAGATTCTTCTGAAAATGGTGAATTATCTACAATACCGATAGTACATTCTAAGTTAAAAAACAAGTCCAATTTCTACCCCCACATGGAAAAAAACAAATATCTTGAGCTGTTCAATGAACTTGTTCAGGATGATTTAGAAAAGATCTCACACAATAAATATACCCCAAATCTTTCCAAAAAAGAGAAAGAAGCAATAAAACAATTAACTGATAATTTTGATTTGATTATAAAAGAAGCGGATAAGGGGGGGGGGATAGTCATCATGAGCAGACTATTCTATATGACAGAGGCTAATAGGATCTTAGGAGATTCTATCACATATAAAACCTTACCCAAAGATCCTACACAAGTATTTTTACAAGATCTAAAAAATCTTCTGTCAGCCGGGATGGAAAAAGAAATAATCACAAAGGAAGAATTTGATTATTTGTTTAATATAGAATGCAAAACGGCAATATTTTACTTCCTTCCAAAAATTCATAAGGATCAAACTAACCCACCAGGTCGTCCCATCATTAGCGGGATCGATTCTTTATCTTCCAGGCTATCCGAATATGTCGACTTTTTTCTTCAGCCATATGTGCTAATGGTTCCATCATACATTAAGGATACTAGACACATCTTATATGATCTCCAAAAAATAAAGTGGAAATCCACTTATATTATGGCTACAGTAGATGTATCTTCCTTATACACAAGTATCCCTCACTGTAAGGGGTTAAGAGCCATAAAAGAGATCTTAGTTTCCAAACAGCTACTAAATATACACCAGATTGATTTTCTGATTGATTGCATTAACTTTGTACTAACTAAGAACTATTTTTGGTTCGATTCCACTTTCTTTCTGCAGCTATGTGGCGTCGCCATGGGGACAAGATTCGCCCCGAGCTTTGCTAATCTTTACGTGTCCCATTGGGAGTCCAGGGCTATCACGATGGATGAAGCGGCCGGGGGCGGTCTTGTCCTATGGCGACGCTACATAGACGATGTTCTAATCATATGGGAAGGTCAGACAGAGGAACTGATATCTTTCATTAATAACATCAATAATAATGATTACAATTTACACTTTACATCAGTCATACACCCTACCTCCATTGATTTTCTAGACCTCACCCTTTATGTTGAAGGAGAACAATTAAAGAGCAAAACCTTCTTCAAAAGCACAGACTGTAATACAGCAATCAATAAGTCCAGCTTACATTACGGTACGTGGCTTACGAATGTCCCTAAGGGTCAAATGATGCGTCTAAGACGTAACTGTACAGATTTATCAACATTTGAGGAACAAAATCAGATCATTAAAAAAAGATACCATGAAAAGGGTTATGATTTAAATAAAATGAATCAGGATGAGGAACAAATAAAAAGTTTAGAAAGACAATCTTTATTGAGAAACCAAGACGTTTTTCAAAAAAAGAAAACTAACAACAGATTTGAATATGCTTTCATCACCAGATTTAATTCCCAGGCCATAAAAATGGAAACAATTCTAAAAAGACATTGGCACATACTAAGGAAGGATGACATATTAGGCAAAGTGATTCCAGAAAAACCAATGGTGATATATAAAAAGGCAGAAAATCTAAAAAACCATTTAGCACCTAGTTTATTGCGCACAAAAAAGGTTAAAAGGTTATTTGATTTAAAAGGTTTTTATAGTTGTGGGAAATGCTCCACCTGTAAATTTCAAAAAAGATCCACACATGATTTTACTGGTACTTATACTAATAAAAAGTATGAGATAAAAAAGTTTATCCAATGTTCCACCACGTTTGCTATTTACCTTCTACAATGCGGTTGTGGTGCACAATACGTGGGACGAACAACACGTAAACTACATACTAGACTGGCGGAACATTTTTTTTATAATATCCGTACCAACAAAACGGAACATAGTGTTCCTAAACACTGTAACACTTGCCCGTCTTTTTCATGGGAGAACTTTATGGCCATTGGGATAGATAGAGCGGAAAAGAATTGGAGAGGAGGTAACAGATCTATATTATTGAATAAAAAGGAAGCACAGTGGATTTATAATTTGGGCACCCTTAAACAGGGCCTAAATATGGATATAGATCTTACAGGATTAATTTAAAGTCTTTCCCACTTTCTTTTTGTTTTTTTCTGTTTGTCTTTTCCTCTTTTTAGACACAATATACCATTCTGTTTATAAATTATGTATTTTTGATTCTGATTTCTGTGTTTTTTAAGTTTCAGAAATATCTTTGGAGCAAGAATTTCATATTTCATATTTATTTATTCATTTTATTCATTTTATTTTATTTTCATTTTTATTCTTATTGGAGTATCAATATCAATTAACAACTATTTGTATTGGAGTGCCCATATGTATATTCATATTGGTTTTACATTTGTAATAGATGTGTATGTTTTTTGAAAATAATATTTATAAATAGTATTGTGATATACATTTACACGATATGGATGTTAAAGGGTGTCCCATGATTATTGGATATATAACAATTTTTCATTTTTGAGCTATTTATTTTTTAGCCAGATATTCAATTTTAATCCATACAAGTTCTTTATATTATTAATAGCCTTATATCTTCTCATTATGGGACATCTTACTGTAACTATGTAAAAGGTTCTTTTCAAAGGTTTTTTTCTATGTTCCGTTTTTTTCGCCTATGCGTTCCAACATGGAACGCACGGAAGGGTTTTATCGCCAAACCGGAACCGGAAGTGACGCCGGACGGATGTAGTGCGTTCCAAGCTGAAACGCACACGACGGAGAATCCATACAGGTGAAGCACATTCCGGTATCTTGGCGGCATATTTAAACGGCGACCTGTGAACAGAAAAACTGAATCCCTGAGGAAGTCATCTAGACGAAACGCGTCGGATTATACTATTTGGGGGACTTACTTTGTATGCTGTCGCTACCACCTTCGGGGTGGATTATATGCGTTTTTATTTGGACCCTGTTGTAAGTGCATTGAATAATAAATTCTGTCAAGTTTTATTTACATCTGCACTATTATTTGGTCTCTTTTACCTTACAAGGAAAAATAGAAGATTGTGTTTCATATATTCTGAAGATTTTTTCTGACTGAGGATGATGGGCTTGATTATCACTGCAATCTTGTGAGTTCCACATTATCATCCTGCGTGTCCTCTATGTTTATTCTGTAATACACTATGTGCGATTTATTTATTTTTATATAGATATCGCCTACTTCGTTATTGAAAGGTTATATATATATATATTTTTATATCTGCACCTTAGAAGTGTATCTCTGGTTTTGCATCCCTACTCATTTATTTGTTACATTATTGTTTTTGGTGTTGTAAGAGGGCACACTTTTTGGTAGGTTTGCTGTCTTTGTTCTTTAGTGGTTGGGGTATCTTTATTGCCTTACCACTTTAACGGATGCCCTGCAATTACTACTGTTGTTGGAGCAGTTCTTTAATTATACCCCACCAGAAGTCAGAGATTAGGTCCGAGACCGCAAGCCCTGGACCGTAGAGGACGCTGCCCGATAGGCAGATGCATTTCACAGGGGCAGACGGGCAGACAGCAGTAGAGCACAGCCGGGGCATCATCCTTCTACCTACACCTTAGCCCCCATGCTACTGCATCGAGCTCCACCAACTAACCCGTCACTCGCAACAACCTTATATTAGAAATCAGCACCAATGTGCTACTGGTGCAACCAAGTGGGGCACATAAAAAATAATTGCCCACAACGCATCCAGGACAAATCGGTGCAACAACCAACACCACTGACAAAAGCGGTGGCACATTGTGTCCAGGGGGACTATATAAGAGAACAGCAGGAGGTAAGCGGTTATACCTCTAGCCCCGACCCAACCGAATACTGTCCTGTTCTCCATGAAGTTAACCCAGTAAAACAGGGTTCAACACAGGCAAATGGTATGGCTGAATGGGCAAGAGGCCAGGGGGCTGAGAGACACAGGAGAAACACTGACCTTGGTACAGTCACACAGGGTCAAACCGGCCCAACATATCGGGCGTACTGTTGCCATCAGAGTGGCTGGAAGGGCCATACACAAATTACATTGATTGGTGCACCGGAGCCAAGTCCCTAGAAGTGGGAATCATGCCCGACTTACTGGCGGAAGTGCTTCTGGAGAATGATTTAGGGTGCTTGGTGTCCCAATTTGTCCCAACTGCCCTAGAGGGGGCGCTACTCATGACAGCAGACATGAGCGATGGACTCCTCACATTCTCCGGACGCCCAGGTAGACATGAATACCCCAGCCCTTAATCTTGATTCCAACAGGGGCACCCCACAGAACTTTGGGAAAAAGCAGAGGGAGGATCCCACCTTAGCGGGTTAGTGGGCGAGCCAAGTAGCCAAGAGACAGCTAGTGGCACCCTGGAAATATCGGGCTGAGCCACAATATTCCGCTTACTGGCCAATTGGATATCAGAAAAACTAAGGACCAGTTGACAAAGGCATTCTTCTGGCCTGGTGTCAACCGGGACTTAAAAACAGTATTGCAGGACTTGTGATGTATGTCAGAAGGTAGGGAAGAGAGGCTACCACCCTAGCGTCAAACTTAGGCTTTTACCTATTATAGAGGAACCCTTCTTCCAGGTAGCGGTAGACTTGGTGGAACCCCTCAGTTATCCCCTGGGGTGAACTATGCTACTCAGTACCCGGAAGCTGGGGCACTCTCCAATATCTCCACAGAGACAGTAACAGTAACTCGGGTAGTGTTTTCCCGGGAAATTGTATTCGATCAGGGGACCCAGTTTACGGTGGCCATTACCCAACAACTCTGGCAGAGCTGCGGAGTAAAACCCATTTTAAGCTTCCCCTATCACCCTCAGATGAATAGACTCTGCGAATGGTTCAATGGCACCCTTAAACAGATGCTACGAACATTCGCGGAGTCCTGTCAGAATTGGGAAAAGTTTTTTCCCCATCTATTGTTCATGTACAGGGAAGTGCCCCAGGAGTCGACTGGATTCTCCCCCTTTGAATTATTGTATGGGAGGAGAGTCCGGGGACCCCTGGACCTTGTACGGAACATTAGGAGGGAGATTTGGGAGAAGCCGGTAGCCCTATCGTGCCCTATGTTCAGGAACTTGTGGCGAAAGTGACCTCGCCACTGTTTTTTTTTTCTTACCCTGGGACTATGGGCCCTGTGATAACCCATGTTCAAAAGTACTGTTTCTGCCCCTTGGACTTTTAACTGGTACAGATTCAAACATGTGGTGGCGGCCATCGTAAATTGTCCAGCAGTGTTTTGTCGTCGAGTGTATGGAACTGTTTTAGGCATGGGACCATGTGCACGGTGGGGAAAAAATAAGACTTCCAGGAAATTCCTGAAACCCTGAACCGATCTGGTGATTTTTGGATATGTTGTTCACCCAGATTGGGGCTATCAGGGGATGTGTTGTATTTTGGGGTACTTTTAGGGATTTGTAAAAATGTATGTTTTTTCTGCTTAGAGTTAATTGAGTTAGTCCATTGCTTTCCTTAATTATCACAGGCAGAGATAATTATGGGAGTGACTGAATGTAAAACTATGTTTTTATTGGTTTATGTTCCTTTTGTCCCTGTTTTCCATCAGGTCCAGGGGGTGTGCTTCTGGCCTGAAAAACTGTATATATTCGAGGCTGTGGCAATAAACCTTCTTGTAGCGGAACGCTGGTCTCTCACAGACTATTTCCGCCGGTAGTCCAGGTGTGGCTCAGGAACAAGTAGTAACCCCAGGAGAAACATCCACAGTAATAGAATAATCCAACAGCGTAGCAAGCACAATCAGCAAAACAATCCAATAATATCCCATCACCTTTCCCAAAAACTGGACGACACACAGTATCAGGAGCAGAACTAAACTTTTATTCCACAACCCCTGCTCTCTCCCACTGCAAGGGAGACACCCACAATACTTAGTACAGTCACAAATCAGATACATGTTACCTCCCACACATCTCCTCCCTTCTGCCTGTGATACAATTATCTCAACACAATAGACTTACTTAATTATCACAGGCAGAAAATATACAGTTTTTACATACATGCTGTAACTTTAAAAAAATATACATCCAATCTTCCTAAAACATTAATTTTCAGAATCAGCATACTTGAAATATAAACATACTCAAAAATTAGGTAAATCGGTTCAGGGGTTAAAAAGTTAGGTGGAGGTCCCTTTAGGACCATTGAAGCATGGCTTTCCAGCCCAAACTTTCCAGCCCAAACCAGTTCCAACTAGTCTGGCAGTGTGTCTGGGACAACGCCCTGCTGGAGAACGATGGGACAGGAAACGGGGGAGGGGTACACCTTCCTATACACAAACTATACACAGTCTAATAGAAGTCCATACACTGTGCTTAAAGGGCCAGTAGCCGCATAATAAAAATCCATTATGCCCAAATATGTTCTTAAAAGTCAATACATCCCAGGGGCCGTAGTCACAGGGCAGGAGGCGGGCAAGGAGCCCCCTCCAAAAACTCATGGCAAACTTCTTTAAAGGGGCGAGTTTACTACACTTCCGTTCTACTTCACCCTCAATCTAGAGTCCTGTCTCCTATTGGGAAATCTGCTACAAGGGATTGCTATGCTCATCATACTCCCTTGAATAATCACTAAGCTCTTGTAAGAGCTTGTTCCTGTTCCTGCTTCACTCTCTGGGGAAAGAGAGGTTCACCCTCTAGAACCTGGAGCCTTGTCATAGGGTCCAGGGTGGGTAGGAGACGGCGAGACCCCAACCAAGCTGTGGCGGTTCATGGGGTTTGCAGTGCTTATGGTGTCAAGTGATGTGCTAGGAGCCCTCGGGAAGCACAAGGAGTATCCATCAACAGAGGTACCCAGTCGGGGTGCCAGGTGATTCGTTACAGTTGTCTCCTGCCGAGCAAAACTATGACCTTGTAATAGAGAACTGTTAGCCATTATACTAACGCTTAAGGAATGGAGACATATTTTGGAGGGTTCCAAGAATCCCATTCTGATTATTACTGATCACAAGAACCTAGCATATATTGGGGATGCCAAACGACTGTCTTCTAGACAAGCTACATGGTCATTATTTTTGTCTTGCTTTAACTTAATTATCACCTATAGACCCGGTTCTAAGAACGTTAAAGCTGACGCCTTGTCTAGGCAATTTGGCGTTGAAATGGATCTAGAACAAGAGACAACCCCTATTATTTCTCCTTAATGTATTGTTGCATCTACTGTCCTTTCGTTATCGTCCCCCTTTGCTCCATGCTATCATGGTGGCTCAGCCCCAGACACCTTGCAACAAACCTCAAGATAAATTGTTTATTCCATTGCCTGACAGGAAAGAGGTGGTGAAGGTATTCCATGATAATGTGACCGCTGGGCATCCGGGTATTAATAAAACTGTATCTGCCGTTTCCAGGTCATTTTGGTGGGAATCACTCACGAGGGATATTAAAGATTATGTAGAAGCCTGCTTCTGTGTGGATTGTTACAGCCACTTCCTATAACCAGTATCCCATGGTCTCATTCATCAGTGGATTTCATTGTTGAACTGCCTAGCTCCAATGGGTATACAACCATCCTCATGGTAGTTGACCGTTTTTCCAAAAATGGCACACTTTACTCTTTACTCCACTTAAAAATTTGCATTAGTTTCAGGATCTAGTGCACATATTTATACGCAATATTGTCAGGCTACATGGTATTCCTCAAAATATTGTGTCTGACAGGGGTTCCCAATTTGTGTCACAGATCTGGATGGCATTCAATAAACAGTTGAATTGTTATTTTACTCTGCTTACCATCCCCAAACTAATGGTACGGCTGAAAGAGCCAACCAATCACTTGAGCTGTACTTACATTCCTTCATGAATAGTACACAGTCTAACTGGGCTGAATTATTGCCCTGGGCCGAATTTGCAAGGAATAACGCTACCCATGACTCATCTGGGCATAGTCCGTTTTTTGTCAACACGGTTCGTCATCCTGCTGTTCTCCCTGCTGTGTTTTCTGATACAGCTATCCCTACTCTGGATGATCACCTCACCTTTATTCGAGATACCTGGACTAAGGTTCACTCCGCTCTTGAAACTGCAGCTGCTCGCTTTAAGTTTCATGCAGATAAATGGCAGAGTGCCAATTCAGTTTACCAGGTGGGTGATCGGGTTTAGTTATACTCGCGCAACATCAGATTGAAGGTTCCCAGCATGAAGTTTGCTCCAAGGTTCCTTGGTCCTTTTCGTGTGGTTAGAAGAGTCAACCCTGTTTCTTATTCTCTGGCCCTTCCAATGTCCTTACGTATACCTAATACTTTTCATGTGTCGGTACACAAGTCTGGTTGTTCCCCCTCCTCCTTTGTTTTTTTTTCTGGACAGGAGGAGTATGAAGTCTCCTCCATCATTGATTCCAGGTTTTCTCATGGTTCCTTCAGTATTTGGTTGATTGGAGGGGTATGGGCCTGTTGACCGTTCTTGGGTTTCAGCTTCTGATATCCATGCTGGCTATAAAATTTGTTCTTTTCACAACAAGTTTCCTCTCAAACCTGGTCCTGCCCGCCCGGTGGGTGGTCTTTAGGTGGGTGGTAGTGTCATGTATTCATCCGCACATAAAAATGTGGTTAATGGCATTTACCATCCTAACAGGAAAATTTGTGCCAAGCAACATTACCGTCCTGTCAGGAAAAGTTGTTCCGAGCAACATTCCCGTCCCAACAGGAGGGTTTGTGCCGAGCAGCAATCATGCACATGGAAACCTGGTAATTGCTTTTGGGGTCAAAGGCTGGTTACGGCCAATTGGATCCACAGGAGGGGTATTTAAACACAATTTTCCTTTTGCTCATTGCCCTGTCGTGGTTTCATCCTGATGGTAATCCGAGAGTGCGTTCCTGATCTTGATTTTCTGGTATTTGACTTTTGCTTCATTTTGACTTCACTGAATTCTGGTATCCATGACATTTGGCTTTCCCTCATCATTGTGTCTGATTCGGTGTCACTGACCTCGGCAAGTATTTTGACTATTCTTGGAAACGTTAAGTCCAGCCATTCTAAGGTCCAGTTATACATTATCCTTAGTCCTACGTGTGACACAGTTCTGCGTGCTGGTTCAACTGTAATCCTGACAGTTTGGTTGTCAAATAGAACAGTGGTTACAAATCAGGAGAACGGTATTCATCAAACGGCCAGGCAAAACAGGGCAAAAACATGGCAATTCAATAATAGGGAGATCTGTCTCACACAGGGACTGCAAGCCCCAAACATAGGGGAAAAACAGGCACTGACAGACCAGAGCAGGCATAAGGGTACTGTCCCAAGTCCCATTCTGCTACAGTTACTTCTTGGCTACCTACACTATTTCCAGACCATTCAATATCTCTTTGCTGAGTCAAAGTACGCTGTGTTGGTAGAAGTGCTCAGATGATCTTGATGTAATCTGACCAGCATTTGGAGGTAAAATATACATTGACATTTTCCCCCCTTCCATCCTGCTATGCAACTGGGGTATAAATATACCTTGCGTAATAAAGGAATTTGAATTGGTTATTGAACACTTCTCTGCTATTCATTTCCAATTTCCAGAGCTCTGAATGAGTTGGCAAATAACCATCATCCACAAAGGGCCCGGGCTGATTTTATCCCCAACAAATTGGTGTCAGAAGTGGGATTTGAACCCACGCCTCCATTCGGCTTCCCTGGTGCCTGTGGTGCTCCTGGACCTCAAGGCCTCGGATGTTCCCCTGGACCTAAGGGTAACAATGGTTAACCTGGAGCTCAGGGAAACAAAGGAGAACCTGGGGGGCGGGGCCTGACCATGGAGCAGGGAAGATGCTGATTCCAGCAGCTCCTGCAAATATCGACTAAAAAGCTGACTTATCAGGCCAAAAACGGCAATTAATCAGGCTAGAAAGGCTACCTGGAGCGAGGTGATGTTGGGGGGTACACGACGACACTAAATAAGCGACAAACCAACCCCATTCACCTGACACGAGGATGAGGCCTATCAGGACGGCAGGCACAGGAGAGACGGCCGCTCTCCCATTGCCACGACCGACCAAGCTTCAAGCCTTGAGCCCCTGTTCCCCCTCCTCTGGACCAGTGGGGGTCATCCCGGTCTGCCCCCACAAGATACCCCTGCAAAACGATGGGTCAGAGACCATCACAAAGAGCCCGGACTGTGCTACCACAAAGCTCCTTAAAATGGCGGACGCCACACACACAAAATGTCCACAACCTGCCTGGCTAGACACAGAACGCCGACTTACAGCAATATTCACCGCCTTTTGGCAGCGGTTGAAGGCTCGCTTGCAGTGCCCGGTGCACACATCTCCAAAAGCCGACAGGCCAAACAACTCACCACGAGGCATCCAGAAGCGGGACGCAAGAGCTCCTCCAAAAATTACACCCGCGAAAGCGGAGCTCCAGCAGGGCACCCTCCCGAGATTACACCCGCGACACAGGATGAAGAGCGGTAAACCGGGACCTGGGGCCCAGGAGGTACCGCAGCAGAATCCCCAATGGCACCCTCATCGGAGACCTAAGCCACAGAAAAGAAAGATACGCTCCACCAGACGGGCGACCCTGAGAGGTGAAAGACCCGAACAGGCGACCACAATAAGACGGCGCAAACAGCGCTGCCCCTGCCAAGCACAGGAGAACGCCATACCGCACCCAATTAAGGGGGCAACTTACCCACCAACAAGCCTGCCGACAAACACACCTCCGCAAGAGACAGCAGTTTGGAGCTCCCACACACCGGAGAACAGGCAAGTGATGCGGCGAACAACACTGGGAGACAACACTCAGCCACAACAGGGCATCGGATGACCCCCATAGTGACTGTAACACGCTATCAGGCAAGGTGCCCAATGCCACCCGTTTTTGTATGCCTCAATTGAATAAGTATACTATTTGTGGACACCTACTCTCTTTTAATCTTGTTTTTATGTCCTTATGTTTGCACATGCAGGGGATCCCAGGGGGTCTCACGCGTAGCACTCTCGTTTAAACTACCACCATTGTGTTCTAACATCCCCTCTCTCTGTTGCATTATATACCGTTCACACCTATATGTATTCACACTAAGAGAGAGTACTCTACATGTAAAGCCTCATACTCTATTTAACGTAACGTTGATCCATATTGGTTTAGACATAGCAATTGTACATTAAGCGATACAACTAACAAGCAGACGCTGCAGAAACACTGTCTTACCTAGTTTAGCCTATTAAGATTTTTTTGCATATGACAGCCTATAGTTTGTTTATACATAGGCAGATGTACCTGACAGGCATCTCACTATACATAAAAGCAACAAGTATAATCTGTGTATCATACTAAACACTTACATATTAAGCCATTCTTTTTATATATGTTCACTATTCTCAACTTGTAACCACTCATAGTCACAACTAGCCTTCATGTCATAATATACAAAAATGTGCATTGTATTCCCATGCCATGCCTCTGCCTACCTATGTTATCTGTTAAAAAGTGAGCACATGCTGTTGGGGCATGTTAAATGCATTTGTAACCATGTTTTCTCTATGCACTCAAAAATAAAGAATAAAAAAAAAAAAAAAAAAAAGGAGAACCTGGTGCTAAGGGAGAACCTGACCCAGCTGGCGTTCAAGGACCCACCCTGGCAGATTCCTCAATACCAACCAAAGCTTCCAACCTATACCCACACCCACAGATGGTTCATGTTTTTAATACTTTATACATAGTTTTGAGTGATAAATGATTGTTTTTGTAGAGTTAGCCGGAGAGAGAGGAAGTGTTAGCTTACTCAGGCATGGGTGTACTATGTGTGTCATTGATGTATGTTGAGTGTACCAAGGATGGATCCCCATTTATTAAGTGTGGATATGACTGGACCGTCGAAATAGGGATGTGATTAGGAGACATAGGATGCAAGGTCATGATTGGGATTATTGTTAGAATTGCAAACTGATTATAAGTTATCTCATGATTTAATATGTAAATAGGCCTTTTCAAACTAATCAAGAAGTGTTTCCCAATCCCGATACCCGAGCTATTTACTTACAAGTGCGGGTTTTTATAAGTCACTAATGCTGTCAACGTCTATACAGTCATGGCCCTCACTCAGGGTTTTCCAGATGTGCTTTTTTTCTCAAATATGAGTTTTTGCCACTGGGTTTTTTGACCTGGCCCCAGATCACCGGGTGGACTGGTAATCCAAGACCCTGGTCCAAAGAGGGGGATAGATATTATTCCCATTTTGACTATATGAGCTTACATTATGAATTATAATAATAATAATATTCCCGTTGTTGGGAATAATACACTTTGCCTGTATTGACCCAAGGCTCAAGCTAAAGATAACATGATGGTCAGTCTGTTTAAAAATTGTTAACATGTCAGCTGTTTGAAATATTTAACTTGTACGCTTAAAAGATGTATTCAACAGATAATTGAAAAAGCTGAAAATTGACAGCTCGAACTCCTCTTAAAGGGAAAATCTACGGCACAGAGCAAATGGGGGAAATCGTGGTGAAGAAATAACGAAAGTCCCGCAGACATGATTAGCACGTCTGAACATACCTCCTTTCTTTTCTCTGCCGCAGGCCTCCCATGGATATTTTCCGTAAGGTAGATCATGATATCATCTATGAGGGTAATTGTAGATACAAATATCCATATCACTATCTATCCTAGCTGTTCATATAAGGGTTAATTTGAACCAAGAATAAATTTGGAATTGTATCTCCGATTTTCGGAAATAAATTTATCTAAAATCCTTGTTACGTGAAAAGTACTAATTTCACAATGTTCTTGTTAATTGTCCAAGATTTTGGTATTTGTAAATATCTGTTTTTTATCAAATATACATGAGTTATATAACGTAGGATAACGAGAAACAGCTGCTCATAACTTGTGAAAAACAATTTATGTAATTGTCATCATTGTCACGCCCATATGCTCATTTCCCCCCCTCCCATCCTGCTATGAAAATGGGGTATAAATATACCTTGCGTAATAAAGGAATCTGAATTGGTTATTGAACATGTCTCTGCTATTCATTTCCAATTTCCAGAGCTCTGAATGAGTTGGCAAATATCCATCATCCACAAAGGGCCCGGGCTGATTTTATCCCCAACAGTTGATGGTGTGAGGGAGGGGGTAAAACTGTGAGGGAGGAGGGTGATAGTGTGAGGAAAGGGGTAATATTGTTCAGGAGGGGGTAATACTGTGAGGTAGGGGTTATACTGTGAGGGAGGGGGTAATAGTGTAATACACGGAGTAATATTGTGAAGAAAGGGGGTGATGGTGTGAGGGAGGGGATAATACTGTGAAGGAGGAGTGAGAATAAATACCTTTTTTTCATTCCCTGGTGGTCCAGTGTGGCCTCCATGGTGGTCCGGTGGCCATGATATCCGGTCTGCAGCTCCAGCGGTTTCAGGGTTGCAGACCATGTATCTCTCGAGACCCGGTCAGAGCGTTGCCGTGGTAATCCGCGGCAACGATCTGTTTAGCCTAATTCGTGTGACACATGGTCTGCAGCTCTGCACAATGCGGAGCTGCAGACCGGCGGCCATTGGCGCTCTCCTCCCAGGCAGACTGAAGGGGCCTTGTGATCGAGGACCTGACACAGTCTGCCCTAGGGTGATTTCGGTAGCCAAGAGGCCCCAGTCAGAGTGAAGCATTAGGCAGCCGCCTAAATCGCCTAATTAGAGAGCCGTCTCTGTATTTATCCCATATTTGCAGGGAGTTAAGAATGATGGGGGCTAGGAACATAAAAAAGGCATAGGTATATTGGAAGCCAAATGAAAAACTTGTGGCAAAAAAAATGTATGTGAACATAAATCAGATTCTATTTCAACCAAGCTTCACAAGTCAATAGGAAATTGTTGGCCTGGAGTCTCTGCCAGCTAAGCAGCAAGATAATATGAAGTTAGACTAGATAATATTAATCCTCCAAATATTTTAGGGTGGTAAAGGAGCAATCTAGATACCTTATCTCTTCTTCTTCTCTTTGCTGAAGAATGCTGTGTTAAGTCTGATAGAGCCAGGCCCAGCAGAGGACAAGCTCCCTCAGGCTGAAATTCAGACACCTGTATTTTGCTTGAAGAAATTGCCTCAATCTTGATTTGTAACTGAGCAGAAACAGGAGAAGTAATTGTTTTCCTTCTTTTTGATAACATACCATAACAAGTTAATATATAATATTTGACACATATTTTTCATAATCAAAATAAATTAATTACTGTTCTTGTAAAATGTTTCACTTAAGAATAGAGCATCTTAATTAGCAATATATGCAAAATGAGTCAAAATTTCCAATTACATTAATTGGTCCCAGCACTCTTGCAATTTCTGTATTGTTGGCTTCAAACCATTTGTGAAATAGTGAGAAAACATGGTTGTATTTTCTGCCAAATAAATTGGCATGTTATACACTGGCTGTGTAAAAATGTGAGATTGGTTGATAATCTCTAGTGCTTTCAAATCTCATTAACAAAAAAATCTACTTGCTATATCTATGACATCGACTTAATAGAAGATTAGGTAGATACATTAGATAGATAGATAGACAGACAGACAGCTAATCAACACAAGATATTAATATTTTGTCATATACCAAATATATGAACAGGACTTCAATTACACTGATCAGCAATAACATTAAAACCACCTGACAAATATTGTGTAGGTGCCCCTTGTGCTGACAAAACAGCTCAATGAGATTGAGATTTAGGGAATTTGGAGGCAAAGGCAACACCTTCAATCTTTGTCATGCTCCTCAAATCATTCCTGAACAATTTTGCAGTGTGACTGTGCATTATCCTACTGAAAGATGGCACTGTTGTCAGGAAACACCACAGCCATACATGAGTGCACAAGGCCTGCAACAATATCTAGGTAGGTGGTAAATGTCAAAGTGACATCCACATGAATGCCAGGACTGCCACAGTGAAAAAAAATGTTCAGGAATGATTTGGGGAACATGGGAAAGAGTTTTTCATTTTTCATTTTTCATTGGACCAAATTCCCCAGATATATATCTGATTGAGAAGTGAGGGTGTATTTACTTTTGTTGCCAACGGTTTAGACATTAAAGGACCACTCTAGGCACCCAGACCACTTCAGCTTAATGAAGTGGTCTGGGTGCCAGGTCCAGCTAGGGTTAACCCATTTTTTTTTTATAAACATAGCAGTTTCAGAGAAACTGCTATGTTTATAAATGGGTTAATCCAGCCCTCAAATCCTCTAGTGGCTGTCTCACTGACAGCCGCTAGAGGCGCTTGCGTGATTCTCACTGTGAAAATCACAGTGAGAGCACGCAAGCGTCCATAGGAAAGCATTGGTAATGCTTTCCTATGAGACCGGCTGAATGCGCGCGCAGTTCTTGCCGCGCGTGCGCATTCAGCCGAATGGGAGGAGAGGAGGAGGATCGGAGGAGAAGAGCTCCCCGCCTGGCGCTGGAGAAAGGTAAGTTTTATCCCCTTCCCTCTCCCCAGAGCCCGGCGGGAGGGGGTCCCTGAGGGAGGGGGCACCCTCAGGGCACTATAGTGCCAGGAAAACGAGTATGTTTTTCTGGCACTATAGTGGTCCTTTAATGGATGTGTGTTGAGTTAGTTTGAGGGGACAGCGCATTTACACTGTTATACAGGCTGTACACCTACTACTTTACATTGTAGCAGAGTGTCATTTCTTCAGTGTTGTCACATGAAAAGATATAATAACTGTAACGGATCGACTCGCACCCCGACTGTTTACCTCCGTTGAAGGATGCTCCTAGCGCTTCCTGAGGGCTCCAAGCACTCTAGCAGACACCACAATCACCGAACCGGAGAGGTATATGAATACTCTCAAACCTATGAATGCTGTAAACCGCTGAACAGGAAAAGCATACAATCAGCTTACACTCCTGGCAATCAGCATACAATCCAATTCCCCCAATGACGAGACAACACTTCGTTTTGAGGGTCAAGCAGAACTGACTGTACTGGCACATACAGCCTCTTTTATTCACAATCCACAAACATAGTACTGCCCACAGGGTTTTGAAATACAACCAATCAATCCATACAATACACACAGACACTCCCACACAAAATCCTCCCCTCTGCCTGTGATATGATTACTGAACACACTGGGTAATATAATCATCACAGGCAGAGAAATACAGTTTTTACAAAATATTAATAACTTCCAAAATATACATGCCATTCACATACAACATACATTTTCAGAATCAGCATGCTTGAAATATAAACATCAATCGGGCAATCGGTTCAGGGGTTAAAAAGTTAAGGGAAAGTCTTATTTGACCGACCGCAAGCACATTTCCATGCCCAAAAGAGTTCCATAGATTTGGGCTGTGCGGTCGGTCAATTTCACACAGAAAAATGTATAAGTCCCATTCGAATGCACGAACGGCAAATAGACTAGTCTAACAGTGCGTTTGAATTGTTGAACGCACTTCGATTCCAGTTGAAGCGTCGAAGTTCCTGAGAAGGTAACGGTCAGCAGTGTTCGTGCAAATATGTAGCCGATTTTAGTTCCATAGATTTAGTGGCACTCACCACTGACCGCGTTTGACTAAATTAAAATGGCCACCGCCCTGTGTTCGGTTTTTGAATGGTGACCACTTCGACTACTTCAGCACTTCGACTGCATCCGAAGTGCCAATTTAAAAGTACAAATCCTTTCTCTGGGAGTTAAAGGGCCAGCAGCAGCACAACAAAAATCCATTATGCCCAAATCTGTTCCTCGAAGGGCAATACATCCCAGGGCCATAGTCGCAGGGCAGGAGGCTGGCAAACAGGCCCCTCCAAAAACCAGTGGCGAGGTTACTTTCGCCACAATAACATATTTACAAAAATGTGAGGGGTGTACTCACTTTTGTGAGATACTGTGATACTATATATATAGTGGAAAAGTATTATGCAGTTGTTTGTTTTGTAATATCTGTATTTTCTGTGCCTAAGATAGCTAGTTGTACAATATGGATGTAAGCAGGTTTCACTTTATGTGTAATTTGCAGGTTCTGTGTTATATATATATATATATATATATATATATATATATTTATATATATATATATATATATATATATATATATATATATTTATATATATATATATATATTTATATATATATATATATATATATATCCACTCTGGTTAACTATATTAGATCTTCTGTGGTCATTTTAGAAATATCAAATAATGTGCCTCACTTATAAAATAAAGAAAGTAATCAGAACTGCCTACAGGTAAATCAATAATACATGCATACTTCATTTAGATTTCATTATGACCGTGTGTGCATTACACCCTTCACACTTTGGAATAGCATACCATTTAAAATTATTTTAGCGCTGTTATTATCCAGCAAGTCACAAAAACAGTAAGTTAATTTTTTCCTAGTCATAGTTGATGCACAGTAAAGATGAAACTATTTTTTAAATATTTACTTGTTTATTTTTGTACATATTAATTTTAATAAAGTTTAACAGCTTATGTGGTCACTTTCTAGTTAAGTTGTTTGTGAAGAAGTACATTAAAAATCATGAAACCTGGGGGGGCGGGGCCTAACCGCCATGGCGAGAAGTCGTGACTCTCAAGAGCTCCCGCACACATACGGCAAAACAAGCAACCTAAGGCCGCATATGGCGAGACAAACAGCGGTACTATATACCCACAAGCACCCCACACCAGAGGGTCAGCAGTGGAATGATGGGAGACCCGCCCGAGACCCGCTAAAATCACGGCCGACTGTGCGGCCTAGAACGCATCAGGCGGGAGAGATGGCCGCTCTCCTAACCCGGAGGCACTATGAAGAGGCCTACATCATGAGCAAGCCCCGTTACCCCCCCTTTGGACCGGCGGGGGAGATCCCGGTCCACTAAGCAGCGGCTACCCCAAGCAAGCTGAAATGCTAGAGACCACCGCATGGGCAAAGAGCCCGAACAGGGATTCACCCAAGATGGCGGACTCTGCAAGTGCCGAGGGTCCCACTGACACCGCACATGACATCCTGGCAAAATTGAACAAACACTTCGAGGTGTTCTGGAGGAAGCTGGAGCACAGGCTACAACAACCTGCCCCACTACACAACACTAACCTCTCTGGGCAGAAACCATGTACAAGCCGTCAGCTAGCAGCCAAACGTCCTGACAACCGGCCGGCACCGCGGAGGAGCAGGAGGCCTCTGGGGAAGCCTAGCACCCGACACAGACCTGGACCGCAGTCTACACGGGGACATCCCCCTAAGCGCTACCCGTCTGCTCTGAAAACCGACTCCAATCCTGCCGGACAGCACCCTGGCAGGGGACTCCGAGCCAGGGGCCGGACCGTAGCCACTGACTGGACCTGCGAGTCTGCAACACTGGACTGGGTGGGAGTCGGGGTATGGTGGGAAGCTGTGCTATGGGACTCTAACTTTCACTCATTATGAAGTAGGGGCGAAGGGCATGGACTAAACCAGGATCATCACCATAGTACCTGCAGTCCGAGGGGCATAGGTTGAACTACTCTCCTACGAGGGAGCATTGCTCACTTTTACAGGCTTCATATCTACCCCCATCTAAATGTGATAATGCTCAATGTCCTTAGCGTTTTCTCCCCTGATACTGTGCCTGATAGGGGTGCAGGTGCTTCACTCATATACATCTCCACAGCCCTATCATGAAACATTCTCCCTCACCTCTCTGTCTAACTTAAGTGTTAATTGCAAATACATAGAGGACTCATGGTCTACAAGCTTACAATTGCATACACCACCTTGCCCACTAGTCTTCTCGATATGTTTAATATGTGCGTACCGCCATCTCATTATCGTGGCATATTAACCCTGTCTGTCAAGCTTTTGCACAACAAAAATAAAGAATTAAAAAAAAAATAATCATGAAACCCAGTAGGTAGCTCTCTTTATGTCCTTTTTTCTGGTCTTGAACTTTCCAAATTTGATATGCCATGATTTTTTGTTTTATTACAATAAACACAATGACTAGGTTGGGGGAGTTCCAGCAGATCTATTGTGCATTGTTTGTGTGTGGAAGTCTCTGCTTCTGCCTCATCTCCCTGTGAAGATTGACTCTGGAATCTGGAATCTGGCAGTGGTGGAACTACCGCAGTGATAGGGGTCACAACTGCGACTGGGCCCGTCACTCCAGGGGGTGGTGCTGCCTTTGCCCTGCGACCGAGGTGCCCGTCGGCATTGTGGTGCTGCCTTTGCCACGTGTAACTACTGGCAGGGCCATTATAAAGGGACCCATCGGCAATGTATTTCCTGAGGCTTTAAGAGTGCAACTGTGCTAAGATAAAAAAAGAGCAGATACTCCTCAATCTTTCAGTCTTCGAAGAAAACAACTCCTTCAAAGGACTTCACAGCAGCCGAGGCAAGAGGTGGTGTACTAAATCCACAGGAAAGAATTGCCGGTAAAATGATTATTTATTTGAAATAACTCATTAACAACTGGACTGCTTTCCACTTTATAAAATGTGTGAAATTTAAAGCAATTCGCTAGCGAATAAACGTTGAAATGCCGTATATCGAATGCCGTTACCGAAACAACAGCACTTTCAGAAGGTGGAGCCGTGGCGTCCTTACACATGTGTAAGGTATGGCTTCTTCAGATCGCAGGGTGTGTTTCTCACACCAATCAGTCCTTTAACAGTCCTTTTACAGTAAATGGTAGACACGATTAGTGTAGGTCATGCTTAACTGCACAGGTTTAATGCTAAACACGAATTATGTAAGATGCTAAATGGTGTATTTCCATTACCCAAATAGGATTACAATTTAATTATAGCACACCATTGTCATTATGCAAAAATACATTTATTTATACAAGATATGGCAAAAAGTTAGCACTATTAAAGTGCCTTGCATAAATCCAATAACATAGTGTAACATGACATATCCAATCTATACAATACAGATATATGTGCAAACAAAACAAACTATATGTAAACCATAAACTATATTACTAAATAAATCCTACATATGCTTATGGCAGTTAACTTGTACATTTTGCAATTTATTTATATAATTTTTTTTTTTAAAATTTGAAGTTTATTGAGTTTTGGTAACATAGAATGGGGGTTGGATGGGGGAAGGGGTACAGAAGAAAAAGGATTGGGATAGGGGGGGGGGGGGGGTTTAAGGCAAGCAATTACCATACAGATTTTTATACATTTTACGTACATTCATCAAGCATTGTAGTTGAATGTGTGATGTTGTGGCCCTATCCAACTAATAGTGCTGTGGTGTGTCTCTGGTATTGGCGTGTTGTTATTATCCACCGTAAGTGAGTGGTGTAATTCGATTGTTTTCCTTGAAGTGATCCCTTCTATGGCCTAACCTGGGTCTTGTGCCCTTGGTTGGTCTGTTTTGCTACGTCGCCAGGTGGTCCACAGATCCCACGTTTCCCTGTGTTTTTGTGAGTTTGGATGTAGTGAGCTGTATTGCGTTTCGTAGATTAGTTGTCTATCTATATCTTGGACAAGGTGGTGTATTGGCGGGATATTTGTGGACTTCCAGGATCTCGCTACTAATTTTTGTGCTGTCAGCAGGATATGGTACATTAATTTCCTCACAGCAGATGGAATACTATTGGGTATGTCTAATAATAGGAATATCCGGGGGTCGAGGTCTACTGTGGTTTTGGTGGTATGTGTTATTATTCGTTGTATGTTTTCCCAAAACCTCTTCAGTTCTGGGCATCGCCACCAAATGTGTAGCACAGACCCAATGTCTTTTGTGCATCTCCAGCATATCGGGGGTGTTTGGGGGTATATCTTATGTAATCGGGTAGGTACCATATACCACCTGTACACTGTTTTTTGGTATTGGTCTATAAGTTGTGCTGATTTAACCAATTTTTTTTTACCGAGGCCAACATACGCTTCCATTGATCTTCAGTGATGGTAGTGTGAAGGTCTGAGGCCCAATGTTGTGCTTGTGTGGAACTGTGGAACGGTTGATGTGGGTGTATGGTTTTGTAGCAATCAGATAGAGGTTTAAAATTGGGTGGGGTCTTTCCTGAGATCCCTATTTTTTCCCATATTGACAATCCACTCGTTGAATCAAGGTTATTTGTCTGTTCTTTGTTATATCTATTAAGCAGGGATTGGAGTTGTATGTGTGAGTATTGCATCTTATGTGGAACGTCATAGAGAGAGCAAAGTTTCGGGAAGGACATTAGTGTGCCTGCTGCATGCATGTGAGCTAGGTGGGTGACGCCTATAGTTTTCCAGGGTGTTGCATGGAACGTGTGGATGCTGTGAACGATAGCGTCTATAGGAGTTGCCATGGATAGTGGGTGATTAGTTTCAAAGTGCGTTCTATGAACTTCCCATGTTTGAAGTGCCAAACCAATCTGTGCGGGTATGTTTGGGATTGTTGGTCTAGCGTGTTTTGGTAGCCACATCAGATTTTGAACCCGGAAGGGGGTTATAGCTAAATTCTCCATATCTAGCCATTGGGGTCTGTTCACCGTTGTAAGGTGCATGAGCAAGGAGGATAGTACTGCGGCTTGATAGTAAGATTTGACATGGGGGAACGCCATCCCTCCGCTCCTCACAGGGGCCATTAATACCTTTTGTGAGATTCTCGCTTTTCCCATACCCCAAGTGAATTGCAGCAATTTCATTTGAATGATTTTGAAGTACGAATTTGGTGTTCTCAGGGGGAGGTTTCTAAAGAGATACTGGAGTTTAGGCAGGATAGACATTTGTATCGCTATTATGCGTTCCGTCCAGGACAAATATAGTTGACCCCAGCCCTTCAGGATTTCTGTACACTCATTCCATACTCTATTGTAGTTGGAGGGGAACATATCGTTTGGGTTTTTAGTGAATGTTAGGCCTAAGTACTTTAAGTTCCCAGTGCGCCATTCAAAAGAATATTTTTGTTGCAATCGCATTAGTACCTGTGGCTCTAATCGGAGTCCTAGTGCTTGTGTCTTCGTTGTGTTAAGAGAGTAGTAGGACAACGTCCCATATTCTGTGATAAGGTTTGTGGCGAAACCAACCTCGCCACTGGGCCCTGGAGAAGCCTGTTTGCTAGCCTCCTACCTACTGACTATGGCCCCTGGGTTATTTGGGGCATATTGTACTGTATATTGCTGCTACTGGCCCTTTTAACAGCATCTATGGACATATTGGGACTTTTGGGACTACTGTCCCTTTAAGACTGTGCTACATATTCTAGTGTACTGCCTGTAATATTATATGTGTATTTGTGTGTTAAGCTTAACCTGGGATATGTATGCAGCATTCACCTGATTGTTCGGTAGAATCACTCCATTCATTATATTGAGTGAAACTACCGAACAACCAGACCACCCAGGAATAAGTGTGCCTCCAATTACAGTTTGCAACAATGTTGCAAACTGGTAATTGGCAATCAGTGTAATGTATTCTTTGTCCTCTGGGTGGCCGCCATTCGGGAAACAAACACGTGGCGGCGGCCATCTTAAACTACCGAACAGCGGTGTTTTGCCGTCGAGTGTCTGGAACTAAAATCGGACACTTGACTAGGCAAACACCGCTGAGACCTCCATACTTCCAGAAATTCGTATAAAAACTACCGAATGGCCCGCCGTTCGGTAGAAAGAACCCCTCAAACAAGGGAATTCATTCAAACCCTCTCCAGGCTCTATAACACAGGCAATTCGCCTGTTTTCATTCCCTTGTTTGTGACCGACCGCAGGGCCAAAATGCATGGAACTGTTTTCGGATACTTTACCCATGCGGTCGGTCAAATCTTTGGAACCCCATATCTCACGAACCATTCATCCGAATGACTTGAATTTTGGATATGTTGTCCCCCTGAATAAGGGCTATCCAGCGATGCTGGATTTAAAGGTGTACCCCCGGGTTTTGGGGTACATCCAGAACTGGGCTGAAAAAGTGTACCGGATAATTGGGTTTAATGTTATCTGAGGGGAGGGGATGTGTGGGTTGTACCATGTATGTGATTGGTTATTTTATGCCTCCCCCTGGGTGTGGCCTGTATGTGGATTAGTGTAATAAAAGCCAGGCTGGATGAGACAGTCCAGAGTTCCTGTTTTAACCTCAAAGTGATGTGTCGTCTCATTATTGGGGGAAGGATTGATTGTATGCTGTTCCAGTTGACTGCTAGGAGTACAGGCCTATTCGTATGGTTCCTATTCAATGGTCTACAGCATTCATACGCTTGGGAGAATTTAAAGGTTTCTCGGATTCGGTGATTATGGTGTCTGCCAGAGTGCTTGGAGTCCTCAGGAAGCACTAGGAGCATCCATTAACGGAGGTACCAAGTCGGGGTGCCAGGTGATCCGTTACAAGGTTCATAATATTAGGTAGGGATTTTTCGGGGTTTGTTATATATAATAGTATATCGTCTGCGAATGCGCTAATTTTTATTTGTCTCCCGTGCCATTTGATCCCATCTATGTATTGGTGGTCTCTAATCGCTACAAGTAGTGGCTCTAGGGCCAGCACATATAGTAGAGGAGATAAGGGGCACCCCTGTCTCGTTCCATTTGTTATCTTGAAAGTTTGTGACAGGAAACCCGCTTGTAGTACTTGAGCTGTGGGATGGGCATATAGGGCAAATATCTGATCGACGAGTTTCTGTGGGAACCCAAATTTTCCCAGCACCTGATTGAGGAAAGGCCAGCCCAGGCGGTCGAAGGCTTTCTCAGCATCTAGCGCTAGTAGAAGACCGCCTGGGCCTGATCCCCTCATCTTCTCTATTACCAGGGATAGCTTGCGGGCATTGTCCATCCCCTGCCTCCCCAGGACAAACCCCGTCTGGTCATCTTGAATTAGAGTCGGAAGGATTTTACCTATTCTGGTCGCTAAAATTTTAGCATATATCTTGGCATCCGAGTTTAGTAGCGATATGGGTCTGAAGTTTTTGCATTGGTCTGGGGTTTTGCCCGGTTTGGGCAAGGTCACAATTGTGGCTAGGAGCATTTCTGGAGGGAGTTTTCCTGAGTCTGTCGCTGTGTGAAACACCTGTACCAGCTTTGGGCCGAGTATATCAGCAAATTTTTTACAATACAGGTTAGATAGCCCGTCTGCTCCCGGGGATTTCCCTGCGGGTAGTCGTTTTATGGTGAGTAGGACCTCATCCAAGGTGATTGGTTCTAGGAGTTCAGTAATTTGGGACTTTTGTATTTGTGGGAGGGGAATTTTTTCTAAGTATTTGCGAATCAAGGTTTTGTTTAGTGGTTTGGCATTGGGTTGGTCTTGTAGATTGTATAGGTTTGAGTAGTATTTCGCGAATTCTTGAGAGATCTCTAGGGGGTTTTGTATTTTTTTGCCATCCGTGGTATTTAAGTGTGCTATTCTAGCTGATGCTAGTCTCGCTCTTAAGCGGTTTGCTAGATATTTTGTGGCCTTCCCACTATGGTGGTATGCTGTTGCTTTGAGCCTGTGTAAGTAGTAGGCAGTTTTGGTGGCGTTAAGTTCCGTTAGTCGATTTGTCAGAGTCTGAACCTAATGGGCCAAGGTTGGTGAGGGGTTCAGTTTGTTTTGTGTAGCCGCTATAGCTAGTTGTTTCTGGCATTCTAACTGTGTCATTTGTCTATTCTTATTTAGGTAGGAGGCCCGTTTAATAAAGAGGCCTCTAACAACTGCTTTGTGCGCTGACCACACCGTTTGTTCAGATACGTCTCCATTTGAGTTATTTTGGAAATAGTCGGCCAGTTCCTTTTTTATCTGGAGCAAGAAAGTCTGATCGTGTAAGAGCGATTCATTTAATCTCCATGTCCCTCTCCCTTTAAATTGAAATGAGTCAAATAATTCTAAGTATACCGGGCTGTGATCCGACCAGGTTATATCCCCTATGGTGCAGGTCGAGACTTGTGCCAGTGTTGGTTGGTCTACATAAAATGTATCTATGCGAGTGTAAGTATGGTGTAGGGTTCTCCAACTATCATATAGGTTGTGGAGCATAAGTCTTTTTGTTAATGTTTTACATACAGATACCATATAATTTTTTCTTGCCCCCCTGTGTTGTGCTGTTGTGTCTTCTTCGGGGGATGTGATGAAATTAAAGTCTCCACAGAGGATCAGGCCACCTAGTTTATGTTGCTCAATCTTTTGTAATAAGCGTCTGAGAAATGGTTCTGCGCCTGTGTTAGGGAAATATGCGGAGACCAAAGTGTATTGGGCATTGTTAAAAAGGCCTATCAGGATGATATATCTGCCCTGAGGATCTATAAATTTATCCTGTTCTACAAACGCCACATTCTTGTGGATTAGGATAGATGACCCTTTGGTCTTATTCGTCGATATCGCGTGGTATTGGTTTGGGAATAATTTCGTATATATTTCAGGGGTTTTTGCATCACTAAAATGTGTCTCCTGTATACAGGCTATGTCTGTCCCTTTGTTTTTAAGTTCCTGCAGTAGAAGTCTTCTCTTACCCGGGGTGTTCAGCCCCTTAACATTATAAGTCACTATTTTCATGTTGTATATGCGGTTTATTACAATGTGCTATGGTCGTTTGCTCAATGGCTAGTTGCGTTAGTAATTTGTGGCTATCTCCACTATCCATAAACAGATCGCTGTGTAGCTGGTTGGTAAGCTGAGTTTGCGGGCGTTTCTTTGCTTGCCTGGGGGAGGATGGGGTGGGGATGTGAAGGGGGAACAAAACTAACTGTGGGTGGTGTGCCCAATTCGGCGCCCAAAGCTGGGGCCTTTTCCCGCGGCCTATCAAGTAGGCGCGGTTGATGGGGGGGTGCAGGTGAATATGCCTAACATGTCAGTCATTCACCTGGAAACCTTAGAGCGATTACAATTTTAAATACATAAACCTATAAAACATAAGTCTGCAAAACATAAATCACGTCCATGCAACACACAACTTTAAGAGTTATAAATATTTTAAACCCCAATGGCTGAAAAAGATGTCGCCATCTACACCAATTTTCAGGACCGTATTCCAGTGTATATTGGGCAGAGTCAGAGTCTAACCAGCATGGTTTGCTGCTATGTTTCCAGTCCACAATATTTGGTGCCAAGTAGGATCTAGGCATATATGGCTTCGTCTTGCGGTATAAAGTGTGTTAGCTTTCAGCCATGTGTATAACCCTTGGTACTAAATTTATAGTGTGTGTGGTACATAGTTACGTATATCCAAGCTGGCTCACTGGGTCGACCACTCCGGCGACATTCTCAGAACCTTTGTGGATGGAACGGATGATGTGGTAGGTAGTGGTATTACCCATTCTTTCAGCTTTTGTAATCCTTGTGCTGTCTCTGTGATTGAGTGTATTGATTCTTGGTGTGAGATCAGGAGTTTGGCTGAATATCCCCATCTGTAGTTTATGTTCTGTTCTCTTAGGACGGTGGTGATGGGTGTTAGCGATTTCCTAAAATGGAGCGTTTCCGCTGACAGGTCCGCAAAGATTTTAATTGTCTTATATTCTTCTGGCATGCCTGCGTTTCTGCTAGCCCTCATGATTCTTTCCGTGGCGTGAAAGAAGTGTATCCTGGCTATTACATCTCTTGCTGCTGTTGGTGGCAGATGCTTTGGTCTGCGTAATCTGTGTGCTCTGTCAATGATCAATTGGTCCGGGTGTATTTCAGGCATGAGGGTTTGGAACATTTCTGAAAGGTATTTGTGAAGGTCTGTGTTCTGTACTGATTCTGGAACTCCCCGGAATCTGAGGTTGTTTCTCCTAGACCTGTCCTCAATATCTGCCAACTTTAGTCTCTGTGCCCCCAGGATATCATCCATTTCCTGGATCTTGTCTGCCAGACTATTATGTGCCACGGCGTATTCATCCATTTTGTTCTCGATCTGTGCTGTGCGGGTACCTATCTCCTGTACCTCTTTACGGAGCTCAGATGCCAGTTCCTGAAGCTGTTTTTTTCATGTTTTGCTGTATGTTGTCTGTGACTTCTGCCATTATTGCGCGGATTCCTCCTAGCGTCAGTGGTAAGTCATCTGCCGTGTGAGGAGATGTTGTCCGCGGTGAGAGGGAGTTTTCCCGCTTCCTCTGGTCGCCGCCATCTTGCGCTGGCTCCAGGCTCTCTCCTAGTTTGGAGGCCGCAGTTTTCGTTAGGAAGAAAGAAGCACGTTCGGACTTCCCAGCTTTGCTTTTTTGTCTCTGGGACATGGTTGCCTCTTTTCTCGTCTTGTGTATAGGTTTTTGCTCAGTATTCCGATTATTTTAAGCTCTTTTGGCTTCGTCTTGGCGGAGCTGCTCCTACATGCATCCGACCAGCTCCAGCGTCAGGCCACGCCCCCTATTTATATAATTTTAATAGCTAACAAAGAGGTTTAAATTATGAATAGAAACATTAAGGTTGATTTCCTCATTCAGGTCACTTGGTGACAATGTCTTGAACTTATATAAACATTGTGATTCCTTCTTCAATAAAATCATGTTAAAATTTCCGTTCATGGAATTCATAATGTTTTCTTCCAATGCCTGGGAAGTGAGATGAAACATTATTAGATTAGACACTGGGTTTGATACATTCAGATTGGTTACAGAACACACATGTTGTAATATCTTCCACCTAAACTGTAAACTGAACATTTTTCCTTTATATTAGTGTTCATAACTACATGGGATTGGGTAAACTATGCATGTGGAACTGCAAGTTATGAATCCATTAATCCAAAATATTTTTTGAGGATATTTTCAGGATCCTTATCATACGTAGGTATAGGCCAATTATATGAAAGAATCTTCTGCATAGATTTCCAGTATTAATACTATGTTCCCACACAACAGATCAATGAGCTTGAGGATTTTGGTCTTGACATTCTTAAACATGTGATCATATTCAGAGCCATAACTCATTGGAAGGTTCTCTTTAAGACTCTATTAAATAAGTATGTTTGTTTAAATCTGCCTCTGAGTTCTTTAGCCTCCTTTAAACATGCCTCATCATTTGAGCAGTTCCATCTTGTCCTAATATACTGTCCATATAAAATCCAAGCATTAAGCTTATAAGAATGATGACTTTGCCAGTATAATACACTATTTGAGGCTATAGATTTTCTAAACAGTTCTTTCTCAATCTTTCCATCTTCAATTATTTTAATGATAAGATCCATGAATTATATTTTTTCTGTGTCTATTACATGAGTCAATTTTAGACCAATGTTGTTAAAGTTTAACTCTTGAACCATTTTTTCAAATAACTTGATAGGAGCCATATAACACAGAAGTATGTCATCGATATACCTGTACCTTTAGATTTCAATTTCAACATTTCTTCAAGGATTGTTTCTTCCCAACACCCTAAATATAAGTTAACATCACTGTGACCCTTAACTGCAAATAGTATTTTAGCTTGAAAGCTAAAAATGTGTGTGTTACAATGAATTCCAATAAAGACACAATGAATTATCTTTTAGCTCGTGAAAAATAGGCATTAGCTTGTACCCCTTGTCATGTGGAATGTTGTTATATATATATACCACATCTAAACTTGCCAGCAAATTAAAGGGGGGCACAACAAGATCCTCAAGCACTAACATAATCTGCTTTATGTCCTGGAGGTAGGATTTAAGACTTAATGTAAATAGATCTAGTAAATTTATGTTTTGGCTTGCTCTCTCTTTAAGTGAAGCAATAGGTCTACCTGGAGGGTCTGTTAAACATTTGTGAATTTTGGGTAGGCAGTAGAGTTGAGCGAACCCGAACTGGTTTGTACCGAACATTAGGTTTTTTGAACCCCGGACCCGAACACGGACATATCAATCAGCGATTTAATTGTGTGTTTTCAAAGGCTGCAGGCAGCCAATAAACAGTGTTTGACTTGTGTGCCCTTAGAAGCCATCACAGCCATGCCTACTAATGGCATGGCTGTGATTGGCCAGTGCAGCATGTGAGCCAGCCTCTATATATAAGCTGGAGTCGCGTAGCGCCGCATGCACATGCGGTCTTATTATAGTAGGGAGAGGATGCTGCCGCTGATAGGGACAGCTTAGGAAAGAATTCTGCAAACTAGTACATTCGTGGGGTGGGGTGCACTTCATATCTGAGAGTCAAATAGAAGCTTCAAATAACGCGGTTACATCGAAGTTTTAAAAAAGTAAATTTTTTTTGCTGCTAAATAGTACATTAATGGGGTAGTACATTAGTGGGGTGCACTTCATAACTGAGAGTCAAATAGAATCGTCAAACACTGCTGTCACATTGCAGTTTTAAAACGTAAACATTTTTGGGTGCTAAAAAGTACATTAGTGGGGTGCACTTCATATCTGAGAGTCAAATAGAAGTGTCTAATAGTGTGCTTACAACACAGTGGTACACATTCTTATTTTCTGGGTGCTAATCTGCTAAATAGTACATTTGGGGACTCACTTCATATCTGAGAGTCAAAAAGAAACATAGAAACATAGAATGTGACGGCAGATAAGAACCATTCGGCCCATCTAGTCTGCCCAGTTTTCTAAATACTTTCATTAGTCCCTGGTCTTATCTTATAGTTAGGATAGCCTTATGCCTATCCCACGCATGCTTAAACTCCTTTACTGTGTTAACCTCTACCACTTCAGATGGAAGGCTATTCCATGCATCCACTACCCTCTCAGTAAAGTAATACTTCCTGGTATTATTTTTAAACCTTTGCCCCTCTAATTTAAGACTATGTCCTCTTGTAGTTTTTCTTCTTTTAAATATAGTCTCCTCCTTTACTGTGTTGATTCCCTTTATGTATTTAAATGTTTCTATCATATCCCCCCGTCTCGTCTTTCCTCCAAGCTATACATGTTAAGATCATTTAACCTTTCCTGGTAAGTTTTATCCTGCAATCCATGAACCAGTTTAGTAGCCCTTCTTTGAACTCTCTCAATATCCTTCTGAAGATATGGTCTCCAGTACTGTGTACAGTACTCCAAGTGAGGTCTCACCAGTGTTCTGTACAATGGCATGAGCACTTCCCTCTTTCTACTGCTAATACCTCTCCCTATACAACCAAGCATTCTGCTAGCATTTCCTGCTGCTCTATTACATTGTCTGCCTACCTTTAAGTCATTAGAAATAATCACCCCTAAATCCCTTTCCTCAGATGTTGAGGTTAGGAGTCTATCAAATATTCTGTACTCTGCCCTTGGGTTTTTACGTCCAAGATGCATTATCTTGCACTTATCCACATTAAATGTCAGTTGCCACAACTCTGACCATTTTTCTAGTTTACCTAAATCATTTGCCATTTGCCATTTGGCTTATCCCTCCTGGAACATCAACCCTGTTACATATCTTAGTATCATCCACAAAAAGACATACCTTACCATCAAGACCTTCTGCAATATCACTAATAAAAATATTAAAGAGAATGGGTCCACGTACAGATCCCTGAGGTACCCCACTGGTGACAAGCCCAAGCTTTGAATATACTCCATTGACTACAACCCTCTGTTGCCTGTCACTCAGCCACTGCCTTACCCATTCAACAATATTGAATCCAAACTCAAAGATTGCAGTTTATTTATAAGCCTTCTATGTGCAACAGTGTCAAAAGCCTTACTGAAATCTAGGTAAGCAATGTCTACTGCACCACCCTGATCTATAATTTTAGTTACCCAATCAAAAAAATCAATAAGATTAGTTTGGCATGATCTCCCTGAAGTAAACCCATGTTGTCTCTGATCTTGAAATCCATGTGTTTTTAGATGTTCAACAATCCTATCATTTAACATGGTTTTCATCACTTTCCCCACTACTGAAGTAAGTAGTGTCTAATAGTGTGCTTACAGCGCAGTGGTAAACATTCTTATTTTCTGGGTGCTAATCTGCTAAATAGTAAATTTTGTGGCCTGCTCTTCATATCTGAGAGTCAAATAGAAGCGTCAAATACTGCAGTTACAGCGCAATTGTAAACATTCTAATTGTTTTGGTGCTAAACTGCTAAATAGTACATTTTGTGGCCTGCTCTTCATATCTGAGAGTCAAATAGAAGTGTCTAATAGTGCGCTTACAACACAGTGGTAAACATTTTTATTTTCTGGGGGCTAATCTGCTAAATAGTACATTTGAAGACTGCACTTTATATCTTAGAGTCAAATAGAAGTGTCTAATA
Organism: Pelobates fuscus; assembly: GCF_036172605.1. Classification (NCBI taxonomy): domain Eukaryota; kingdom Metazoa; phylum Chordata; class Amphibia; order Anura; family Pelobatidae; genus Pelobates; species Pelobates fuscus. The sequence goes on from NC_086320.1 coordinate 204,046,882, forward strand.
GTGTGCTTACAGCGCAGTGGTAAACATTCTTATTTTCTGGGTGCTAATCTGCTAAATAGTACATTTTGGGGCATGCACTTCATATCTGAGAGTCAAATAGAAGCGTCTAATAGTGTGCTTACAGCGCAGTGGTAAACATTCTTATTTTCTGGGTGCTAATCTGCTAAATAGTACATTTTGGGGCATGCACTTCATATCTGAGAGTCAAATAGAAGCGTCTAATAGTGCGGTTACAGCGCAATTGTAAACATTCTAATTGTTTTGGTGCTAAACTGCTAAATAGTACATTTTGTGGCCTGCACTTCAAATCTGAGAGTCAAATAGAAGCATCTAATAGTGTGCTTACAGCGCACTTAAAAAAATTCTATTTTATTCTGTGCTAAATAGTACAATTGCGGCCTGCCGTGCATTTCTTGCAGTCCAATAAACTAAAAAAAAAAATGTTGACTGTTGGCGGTTACATTGTCATCTGACATTAAACATCTGTTAGTTTGGTGGGTGAACGCAAAGAATGAGGAGAGCGTCAAATAAGGGATGTGGCCCTGGTCGTGGTGCTTCTGGTGTTGGTGGAATCACTGTTGCAAGGAGAGGACGTGGTCAATCTGTGCCAGCTACACGCATAAGCGAAACACCTTCCTCATGTGCCAGTACTTGACAGAACCTTTAGCGTTATTTGGTAGGCCCGAATACCGCTCTACGAATGGTGAGGCCAGAACAAGTACAGGCGGTAGTAGATAGGATGGCTGACAGTGCCTCCAGTTCCTGAACATTGTCTCCCACCCGGTACCTTGCTGAAAGCTCAGAGTTGGCACCTGCAATCTGTCTATCACCTCAAGGCCATCTGTCTATCACCTCACCCCCTTGCAAATCATCCAAGCAGTCTGATGACTCTGCTGGTGGGGTTCCCATGGGCCATCCACCTAGCCATGCCCCATAAGTGGAAGGGATTGAGTGCACTGATGCACAACCACTTATGTGTGAGGATGTGGACATGAAACACAGGTTGTGTTGTGGTTTTCGGCAGGGTTGAGGAGTGGGGGGAAGATGATGTGAAGGATGATGAGGTCCTAGACCCCACATGGAATCAAGGTCATGCGAGTGACGTGTCCAGTTTGGAGGAAGAGGCTGTGGTTGCACAGAGGACCCAGCACAGTATAAAAGGAAGCAGGGTGCAAAAGCGGAGCGGCCGTCCCCTAGACGGTACGCCTGTTCCTGCCTACCGCACCAGGGACCGAGCACACCAAAGCCAGCTCCAAGGAGTTCCCTGGCGTGGCAGTTCTTCAGACAATGTGCTTACGACAAGACACGAGTGATTTGCACGCTGTGCAATCAGAGCCTGAAGCGAGGCACGTGCTAAACCTGTGCACAACCTGCATGACCAGGCATCTACATGCAAAGCACGAGCTGCAGTGGAGTAAGCACATCAAAAAACAAGAAAGGTCTCAGGCTCCTCCTGCTTCCTCTTCTGCTGCTGTCTCGGCCTCTTTCTCTACCTCTGGAGTGACAGTGGCACCTGCCACCCCGCAAACAGAGGATGTGACAGCAACGCTGCCATGTCCGCCACCATCCCCAAGCATCTCCACACTGTCCCATGGAAGCGTTCAGCTGTCCATCTCCCAAACACTGGAGAGAAAGAGGAAGTACGCCCCTACCCACCCGCGATCCCTCGCCCTGAATGCCAGCATTTCAAAATTTGTGGCCTTTGAAATGCTGTCATTCCATCTGGTGGAGAAGGACAGTTTTAAAAACCTGACGGCGGTGGCTGTCCCACAGTACGTGGTTCCCAGTAGCCACTACTTCTCCAGGCGAGCCATCCCTTCCCTGCACAACCAATTGACACAAAATCAGTGTCAAGGTCCACATAACCACAGATACGTGGACCAGTAAGCACAGGCAGGGACGCTATATCTCCCTAACTGCACACTGGGCCTGATGCGGAGAGCTTTTTGGAGCATGTCCTTCTGTCACCGAGGAATGCAGGGCATTTCTCTTTGCCTCCTGTTGCCTCCTGCTCCTCCTCCGCTTCCTCCTCCTCTACCACCACATCATCCGGGCAGCGTAACACCTTTACCACCAACTTCAGCACAGCCAGGGGTAAACGACAGTAGGCTGTTTTAAAACTGATATGTTTGGGGGAAAAATCCCACACCGCGCAGGAGCTGTGGACGGGCATGGAACAACAGACTGATGAGTGGTTGTTGCCACTGAGCCTCAAGCCCGGCCTGGTGGTCTGCGATAATGGGCGAAATCTCATAGCAGCTCTGGCCCTAGCCGGTTTGCCACACATCCCTTGCCTGGCGCATGTGCTGAATTTGGTGGTGCAGAAATTCCTGAAAAACTACCCAGATATATCAGAGCTGCTGCAGAAAGTGCAGGCCGTCTGTGCGCGCTTTCGGCGCTCTCACCCTGCTGCTGCTCGTCTGTCTGTGGTGCAGCATAACTTCCCGCTCACCGCCTCATATGCAACGTGCCCACAAGGTGGAACTCCACCTTGCACATGCTAGAGAGACTGTGCGAGCAGCAGCAGGCGATAGTGGAGTTTCAGATGCAGCACGCACGGGTCAGTCGCTCTGCGGAACAGCACCACTTCACCACTAATGAGTGAGCCTCCATGCAAGACCTCTGTGCCATTTTGCACAGTTTCGAGTACTCCACCAACATGGCCAGTGCTGATGACGCTGTTCTCAGCCTTACTAACCCGCTTCTATGTCTCCTTGAAAAAATCATGTGGGCGATGATGGCACAGGAGGAAGAAGAGGAGGAGGAGGTGTCATTTCCACGGTTATCAGGCCAGCCATTCACAAGTGGCCTGGAGGGTGGGTTCCTGCACCAGCATAGGCCAGGTACACAATTGTCCAGCCAGGGCACAGTTCTGGAGGATGATGATGAGGAGGAGGAGGAACCATGCTCACAGCAGGGTGGCACCCAACGCAGCTCGTGGGCATCACTGGAGCTTGGCTGGGGGGGGATACGGAGGACACAGACGATACACCTCCCACAGAGCTTGTCCTTGCCTCTGGGCAGCCTGGCACACATGAGCGACTACATGCTGCAGTGCCTGTGCAACGACTGCCGAGTTGCCCACATTCTAACTTGTTCTGATTACTGGGTGGCCACCCTGCTGGATCCCCGTTACAAGGACAACGTGCCGTCCTTAATTCCCTCACCGGAGCAAATGGTGGTCACACCTCCTTCCATACCTCAGGTTCCCTCTGAGGAGGAGGCCAGTTGTGTTCTAAATAAGAAGAGGAAGAAAAAGGTGAAGATATTGAAGCCGATACTGTTGGGGCAGAAGGAGGTGGAATTTCTGAAAAAGAAACTGTCTTGTCAGATTCCTTTTGTATACTTTAATTATTCTGAAACTTTGCCTGTTCTGCACTGCATGAACTCGTATTTGTTCTTGATGATATGGAATCAAATAAGTCTAGTCGGTATTACCAGACCTTGACCTATTACTACTGTTATGACGTTTCCTAAATCTTTTTTTCTGGCGGAATATATTTTAGCCCTTGAAACCTTTATGGTCTCTTTGGAACTTTAAACTGTTTATTTTTCCTATTGGCCTGAAATTCTTTAGCTTTTCCTATCTCCTCCTGTAGATTTTGATTCACAAGATCTAGGTTCTCTCTTTTTAAAGTTGAATTAAAAACTGCATTACCGTATATACTCGAGTATAAGCCGACCCGAATATAAGCCGAGGCCCCTAATTTTACCCCAAAAAACTGGGAAAACGTATTGACTCGAGTATAAGACTAGGGTGGGAAATGCAGCAGCTACTGGTAAATTTCTAAATAAAATTAGATCCTAAAAAAATTATATTAATTGCATATTTATTTACAGTGTGTGTGTATAATGAATGCAGTGTGTGTGTATGAGTGCAGCATGTGGGTATGAGTGCAGCGTGTGTGTATGAGTGCGTGTGTATGAATGCAGCGTGTGTATATGAGTGCAGTGTGTATGAGTGCAGTGTGTGTATATGAGTGCAGTGTGTGTGTATGAATGCAGTGTGTGTGTGTATGAGTGCAGTGTGTGTGTGTGTGCAGTGTGTGTGTATGAGTATGTGTGCAGTGTGTGTATATGAGTGCAGTGTGTGTGTGTGTGTGTGTTAGAGAGCCTTGGTGGGGGTGGGCAATTTTATTATTATTATTTTTAATTATTTTAATATTTTATTTTATTATTTTTTATTATTTTATTTAATTTAATTATTATTTTTTATTATTATTTTAATATTTTTTATTGTTATTTTTTATTATTTTATTTTATTTGTAATATTATTGTTTTTTTACTTATTAATATTTTATTATTTAGATATTTTTTTTTCGTCCCCCCTCCCTGCTTGATACATGGCAGGGAGGGGGGCTCTCCTTCCCTGGTGGTCCAGTGGCATTGGCAGTTCAGTGGGGGGGGCTGTGGGGGCTGCAGAGAGTTTACTTACCTCTCCTGCAGCTCCTGTCAGCTCTCTTCTCCTCCGTGCCGTCCGTTCAGCTCTTCTGTCAGCTCACACTGTAAGTCTCGCGAGAGCCGCGGCTCTCGCGAGACTTACCCTGGGAGCTGACCGAGGTGCTGAACGGACGGCGCGGAGGAGAAGAGAGCTGACAGGAGCTGCAGGAGAGGTAAGTAAACTCTCTGCAGCCCCCACAGCCCCCTTGACTGTATTATGGCAATGCAAATTGCCATAATACAGACACTGACTCGAGTATAAGCCGAGTTGGGGTTTTTCAGCACAAAAAATGTGCTGAAAAACTCGGCTTATACTCGAGTATATACGGTAACTTAAATTAACACTTAATACAGATATTGTCCCATTCTTTAATTTGTTAAATCTGTATTCATTTTGTCAGGTAGTGAAATGTTTGATCTAAGTCTCCATGGGACTAACCTCTGATTAAGATATTGTTGAAAACTAATTAGCTTCCAATAACTTTTATTTGTTGTTTCTAGAGTTTCTGTTCTAATATAGGATATATAAACATAATACATTAGGTCACAAACAGCTCAAAGAGGTACATATGTATAAACAAGAAATGTAACCTTTACCATTGAAGAGGAGTGGACCAACATTCCACAGGCCACAAACAACAACCTAATCAACTCTATGCAAAGGAGATGTGTTGCACTACGTGAGACAAATGGTGGTCAAACCAGATACTGGTTTTCTACAAGGATTCACACGAGATCCAGCACAAGACATGAACCAGAAAAGACGACTCCGCACCCGGAGGGGCCAAAAGGATCCAATGGATCCAGAGGCAGACCACCAAGATCCCCCGAAAAAATCCCAATCTTTAATTTGTCAGCCAGAACCCTGCAACCTGAGGAATAAAACATTCTTATGAGAGGTCTTTTTATTTGTGCCTACCAATCCTCAAAACCTGTTTCAGAGTGAATTAGAACAATATAAATTTGGCAGGATGCTACGTCTCAAGGACTTCTTCAAAAATACTACACATATGCAGACAATTGATCAACAGTTTCATGTGAAAAGCACATTTGATCCTCCACCCTACAATGCTCAATCAGGTCCTTTCTATGGACATTACAACATGAGACTACTAAGACCAGGAATACCCAACACACAGATATCACAACCTCACCAAAAAGGACAGGGAAATAATCAATTAATTGGCAAATGATTGCAAGCTGATAATCAGACCAGCAGAAAAGGGTGGGAGAATTGTATTGATGGACTACATCTACTATAGACAAGAACTCATCACAACTTTCAGACTGTAACAACTATAATCCCTTGATAGGAGATCCAACTGTACAAGCAATGCAATTGGTTGCTGATGTTTTACAACGGGGCCTTGAAGCCAAATTGTTGTTTCAGGAACTTTGCAATTACTTGAATTAGTCCACTCGAAGGACACCTATAATTAACACGTTACCAAAAATACACAAAGATATGACAAACCCTCCGGGTATAGCCATAGTATCTGCCATTGGGGGTTCATCAAATCATTTGCTAAATGGCTTGACTTTCTGTTGATTAAACTGTTACAACTCTTAGAAGCCACCCTACTGGATGATTCTATTGAGTTAGTTAACTGTAATGTAAAGAGCCTCTATACCAAGCATGTCAAACTTGCGGCCCGCGGGCTGCATGCAGCCCACAATGTGACCCGTCGAGGGGGGGACTAAATCAGATTGACAAGTGATTTTTGCACCCGCCTAGGCCTGCGCTCCCTACTCCCCCAGGCAGCTTGCAGCTCCATAAGGGAACCACACGCACTGTACACTGGGAGGTAGAGCGCTTCTACAGACCTGTCAAATTCAAAAGCTAACTGGGGCCAAATAAACAAGGCTTAAGTATATGTCGGCCGCAAAAAAAAAAAGTTTGAGCTAGACCAACACAAGCTAAAATTACTTGTATAACTCTCATGCAAAAAACATGTAATCCTTGGTACATATATATAATTCATTTAAAAGCTTTACTTTAAGTTACTTAATATCTCAGCAGTAATGCCACTGTCTGAAGTGTCTGCTCCGCTTGCTCCCTCAGTCCCTCTGCAAACTGCAGTCTAAGCCAGGTAGTTAGCCGCACTGTCCACTCTGCTGGCTCCCTAGTCCCTCTGCAATCTTCAGGCAAGGTAAGGTGTGGCTGCACACTCCACTCCGCTAGCTTCTACCCCACTTCCATCCATGTCCCCCCCTTCCATCCATGTCTCTCCCTCCTCCATCCATGTCTCTCCCCCTTCCATCCATATCTTCACCCTTCTATCCATATCTCTCTCCTGCTTTTCATTAATATCTCCCATCCACCTTCCATCCATATCTGCCATTCATGTTTCCCTTTCCCCTCTTCCATCCATGTGCCCTTCCCTTCCATATCTCTCCCCCCAATGTCGCCCTACCCCTTCCATCCATGTCTCTCCCCCATGTCTCCCTCCTGAACCATTCCATGTCTGTCTGTCTATCAACCCATTCTATCCTTGCCTCCCCTTTCCATTCTTAGAATGGCCGGACTTAACGTATTAAATTAGCGAGAATCAAGGTCAAGAAAAAATCAAGGACAGGGATAGAGAAATATACAAAGTCAAGACAAAGCCAGGTCAGGATACCAGAAATCATGAGTCAAATACGAAGCTGAGGTCAGGATACCAGAAATCAGGAGTCAAATACGAAGCCGAGCTCAGGATACCAGAAATCAAATGTCAAATTTGAAGCCGAGGTCAAACACAGGAAATCACAAGGGAATCTCTAGGAGCACTAAACGAGGATCTAACAGAAACCACGATAGGGAAGTGAATTAGGGCCAAAGCAAGTCTTAAATAGTACTGATTGGTCCATGCCATCATTGCTACTCAAAATATATTAGGATTGCAATGATGATGTGGTCACTTTAAGAACAAGCGTGACATCATGCCTACACTCTATATAAGGCTGTCATGACGCGTGGCCACGTGGATCTATTGGACTGCGCGACAGGAGGAGGTGAGTGCACTTGAGTATGCGTGGAGGAGTACCGCGCTGCTAGAGGGAGGTGAGTACTCTTTACTATGCCGCATTGCTGCGCTGCCACGCAGCCGCTCGGAGCAGACGGACCACGCTGCAGGAGAAAGGCTGCACGACACTTTGGAAGTGAGTACATGCCACACTGCACAAAATTATTGGCAGCGGACCTTGCTTTTATCAGTCCAACCGCTCACTGACTGTGAACGAGCCTTGGAAGAGGATGTCATGAACATACAGGCATGGTCTCTATGTTGAGTGACTCAGTCTTATATAAAATCATTATTGTTTTAAGACAGACATGTTAAATTATGTTTTTATTCATATATGAGCCTGTGGGCGGAGCCTGTAGTTGTGGGAGGGGATATTGCTATAAATACACATCTTACTAAAAAAACTCAAACTCTTAAAATTGATCATATGCATTTCAGTTGCCACCCTGTTTTTAATGTTTTATTTGTCTGCCCTCTGAGTATTTAGGCACACATTGAACCTACATTATTAATTATGTGGCTAGGTGTTGCAACTGACTGCCTACATTTATGTCAGGCCCAATCTCGGGCCTATACATGTGATTATTTAAAAAAAAAATACTGGATTTGTTTCACTGTAACAGCCTGTTTGATATGTGTTTGGTCATTGGGATTTGTTTATTGCATGCTTACTAAGTACTAAGCCATCCCTGCATATTTAAGCCTTAACTAACGGTGGCTCGCCAATGTTTGCCCGAAGTTACTTTTATATTTTTCTGCAAATAACATTGTATTAATAGTTTGCTATTTTAGGTTATTCCGGGGTCATTTTGTATGGCCTACTGCTTACATCTCTGTATAATCCCAATAATGCTGCATGCACTTGAAGGGACGCGCCGCTGCCCAAATACAACTAAATGGAAATCATTGTTTAGTGGATGTGCCCTGAATGACAACATGCATGCATTTATTTATGTCATTTTTTCATATGGTGTAATCTAAAACCGCTTGCAAGATCTGCAGTTCTCTTGTCTGTTTGCTCTGCCGTCTAACCCTGCCCGGTATTTTTGTGGCTCTCCAATCGCACACTAAGTGCTTTGGGGGTGAGGAGTGCCCCTTTGAGTTAGTTTTCTCCAGTCATAAGCAATTTACAAGTAAGTCTTAAGCCCTACTTTACGAGTGTTTTAACGTACCCTACAGTTAAGCCCTACTCTGCCTAGTAGGGGCTTTCAATTTGATTACTACATTTTATGATTTGTCTGCTATGGCCTCATTCTACCACTCAAGCACATTGATTTTTCCACCTTCCATAAATTCAGTCTGCATTTGACTGCGCTGGTTTTCTTATACAGTACAACCTCATCCACTTTTTAGACACTGTTAACATTTCGGCCCACTTAGGTCGCTCGTTTATTGGTTGCACTAACACATGTCAATCATATTTGGCCATATCAGGCCGGCTTAGGTATTGTGATTACTTTTAATGTCTTATTTGTAGGGTCTACACGCATTATGTAAACCTCATTCAGTCATGTTCTATTTAAGCAACTTTTAGCTGATGTTAATATTACTGAGATATTCTACCATTGTTCTAGCATTTGCTGTTTCTTTCAACCCTAATCTTCCATGCCTGTTGTGTATGCATAAGTATATTTCATCTTCCTAAGCATTCCACATGTAGGTTTTTTTAAATGTATATCTTATAGCTCCCGTCTCTTCCTATCGATTAAGTACGGCTGTCACGGCCACTAACCTGTTCAGCCACTGTGGCATTCTAGAGTTTAATTCTGTCTGCCAACACCCTATTGTATTTGGCTCTGTGGGTATGTATTATATGATGCTTTATACGTGTTTACATACAAGTTCTATTCTGTTTCACCATTTCACAAACTAGATGATTATTAGTATTTCTATTAGGTTCTCTACCATCTCATCACCAACATGTCTTGGCTACATACAACTTCTCCACAACAATTCCCTGATTGACATCCTACCTTCACCTGCATTAATCCCAACACAGCAGCACAACCATCCGATAACTCAGGACACAAATTGGGACACCTTCTGGTATCATGCGGAATTTTTCTACTCATGGCCTTCACTAGGCCTTTACAATGTGCGGTCATATGCCATGTCCTAATTCGAAACCCCATTTGGGCATTTCATTTTCATTACATCGGTATTAAAGGGTTGCATTATACTACATGTTATCGGCAACATATCTATCCTTAAGACCCTCTCATTTGGCCAATCTCATGGGGTAGTTGTAATCCCTCCATTATGTACGCTATCTTTACCTCACATTAAACACTTCAGTTCACATATATGTATTTAGACGAGTTTATGATATCTTTCATAGATCTCATATTGAAACTGCTCACATATAGCAAGGTTGTGAGTAAATGCTATCTTGGTCTTGTTCAGGTCCAATGCCTTCACATGATGATTTAATTCCCATGATATGTGGGTAGCCCAATATGACCAATATGCATAAGTACCTTTCGCTGCATGGGGGTTATATGTATACACCACTCTTTCTTACAACATTTCATTACACCACTTGTACTCACTAGGCCTATACAGCCCTAACTCTGCTTGCAAAACTCCATGGTATGTTAATCCCTTATTTTATACATTGTATCCTTACTTCCCATACTGTCACATTGTTCTTGCACAGTATTAGCAATGTTATGTCTCAAGTCAACTACATTGAGCACTCTGCCTTCCATTACAATACCTCTACACATGGCCCTAACTAAGCCTTCACTCAATACATTTACACATGGCCCTCTACGGGCACTATGGCAATTTCAGACCCTCATTTGGGCAATTACATACGTCAATTTCGGCGCCCTCATTTGGGCAATTACATATGTTAATTTCCTGATATATGAGGGTCAAATAAATACAACCTTTCATACTACATTCCAATATTACACATGGCCTTGTTAGGCCCACACACGTCTTTTCCCTCTCTCGGCACACACCTGAGAACCTGGTACCTATCACTATGCATTTAACATATCCAGGCTTCTTTGGTCTTCACTATTTTAACTGTTTAGTACCTCCACCTTAAGGCACTTGCTAGTTCTGGTGTAACCGCGGCTGGTTCCCTTATTTACCACTATAATGTCTTAAAGCATAGAATTTATCAGGGCCAACCATACATATATCTTAGCCATAATTTTACATAGTTAGTAAGAGATCCTCTATTTAAAATATATAAATAATTGAGAATACAATATAAAATAAGGATTGTCTTGTAAGCAATACATTTTTGTCTTTTAGATATTTATTATATAAAAATATAAATATAGACATATAAAATCCATTACAATAAATTATAGCAGAGTTTATAAGATTAAACTAAATGCTTACAAATATCATTAATAGATTAACATACCCTCCTGAACATGTCATCATGTCATCCTCTCTGTCATTTTAAGATGGAGCAGCGTCTGTCTCCAAGTCTCTCCTCTGTCCCTTAACATTTAAAAGTACACCTATTTATACCTTAGGTGTTTTCATTTTAGGGTTACCGTAGTTCATATATGAAAAAGTAACTTCTTTTAATATTATTCATTTTAGGACCTCCCTTAACTTGGCAAAAATACAAGGCCATAACTAAAGGGTGTACACGTCATGGAAATGTTCTTGACTTAGGTCAAGATGGCATCTTAAAGTCTGAACATCTTTATCTACTTAGGGTTACCACAGTATATTATGTACTGAAAGAGTATCAAGTATCAGGTTCCAGCTTTTTATAAAAACTGTTAATTTTCCATTATTCCACGTCTGCACTGTTATGTTTTATATTATGCCTTTCTGTCACTTTTGCGGCTGGTTATCTTCAACTTGATAATTTGGGAACCGTACCCTCACCTCCTGACATATACTTCACAGGGGTCTTGTTGTTCAGTTATTCTGGCCAACTCCTTCATGACCTATATCATTATGTAAAGTCTCACTAGGTATACTTTATGCCGACCATTGCATATCTGGAGGTACTTTTGCGCTTATAGTCAACTGAGTCATTTATCACACTGTTCAATTTCCTTTGTTAAGTTTGGTAACAGATATTAATATTTGGGTATTGTGGGTTCTGGGCTCCTTGCACTTACCTACCTTACCGGCAATCTGTTGCATTTTCATTGGTGTTGTTGTTGTAGTTCTGAATTATGAAGCTCTTGGCTCTCTCTCTCTGGCTGGATTTTGGTTTTGGATCTTGGTAAACTTTTTTATTTTGCCCTCCACTTTCTATTCACTTATTCTTACCATCAATTTCTAGCATAGCTTTCATTTATCTGCCAGGTGTATGTCTTATCATGCCACATTTATTCTTTTGCATTTACTTTTTTTAAGTCACCACGTAAGTGACTCGCTTTACGATACTACCTCCCTTCTTAAAACAACCACTCACTCTACAAAACTTATCTTTAGTTTGGTCTGGCTGTTAGGGTACCCTAAGTGGCCATAAGTAGTTTTCGACGTCTTGTGCCATTATATAGCTGTCCCGCGAGGCCAACTCCCATCCTCAACAACTGAGGTATTCACCCCTGGGGCCAAATCATAGTTACTGCCTTGCATCTCCGCCATCTTGGCAAAGCAGTTAGGGCCTCACCTGTCATGGCCAACTTATTTTGAATCTCTTTAATCCTCACCGAGAGGCCAACACCCCGCCACAACACTTGGTGGCAAACATACCCAATGGGCCAAATCATAGGTAGAGCCTCTCATTGCCACTTGGCAACTAGTTAGGTTCCCAAGTCACCAATTTAGCTTTATTGTTTTACCACTTGGCATAACATAGGTCAGCCAGTATCTTGGTGTTAAAGAGAATCTCCCACTAACCAATTTCTCTTTCAGGTATGGTTATAAATGCTGATAAAATTTAAAATATTAATGGTGTAATGTATTCATGTATTAAAGTGTTAAACTATTAACTTTTTGCCCTCTTTTTACAGGCCTACCCGAATGTCGGTTTTGGCACACCACAACCGACTTGTGCACCACTAACATAACTCGGCTTATTGTCCCTGACCACAAATGGAAAGGCTGAGCCTGTGGGCAGAGCCTGTAGTTGTGGGAGGGGATATTGCTATAAATACACAGGTGGCCCCACCCCCTCTCTGGGCTGAGACTATCTGGTTCACCCCACTGACCACTCCCTTTATCAAGCCATTTAAATTGGTGAGCCCTTTTTTTACAGGCCTACTGTCAGTTTCGGCACACCACAACCAACTTGTGCACCACTAACATAACATGGCTTATTGTCCCTGACCACAAATATACCATAAATTAATACCACAAATATATATATATATATATATATATATATATATATATATAAATCTAGTTTTATTTTTCTCTTTCCTTTATATTTAGGTTTGATATACACTGTCTTAAATAATTAAGTATAAAATTTTGATAGAGTTGGGTTTGACATATACTATCTTTTTTTTTATTCTTTATTTTTGTTGCGCAGGGAATATACACAGTCAGCTTGTACCGCCACAACAACAGAACAAACATTGCATTGTCATATACATTATAAAATTGGCATGGCATTTATATGACGTGCACAAATGTTATTTTTGTTGGTTAAGATGTGCTAAGCCGGTGTGTCTATAAGAGATGTCCGAGTATGTGTATTCTGAAGGCAATTCTGAAGGCAAAGTCGGACATAGGCACTGGAAATTAAAAGCAGCAAAATATAACAAATAACTGAGAAAACATTAATAGCGAGTCATGGTGAGTGTGAGGACCGGCATGTGTAACTTCACTCGCTCACTTGACGAGGGTTATGAGTGGTGAGTAGGTGGTGGCCCCTGCACGACTTTGCCATAATATATATAAGGCAAGGATGGGCAGTGTGCAGTTTAAACATTGCCTGGTTATGTGATGTACATTTCAATCTAATAGGTAAGGTGAGCCATAATAAGCAATGTGCCCGGAAGATATTACCCTGTGATAGTGTAGATGGGGGAGTCAAATATTATTGGGCTCCATGTTGGTCTAAAAGTGAGGTGGGGCACTCTGTCACCGACATTGTGACGTCTAATGCGTGCCTGTGCTGGGGAAGTGCAGGGTATTGATGTCTCCGAGGGAGCACTTATGGTAAAGGATTTGTAATTGCCGTGCTATAGCAGTGAGTCGGTTGGTCTATGGCGGACTTAGTCCCTAAGGGGGGAGGTGCATGTAAACCACAGGTGGTCTCATGGTTAAGGATGCCCGTTTGCCCCTGGGGCACAGGGTGGGGGAGGTTAACCGCCTCCAGAAGGTCAGGGAGCTCGACGCAAGCTTGGGGGGGCCTACCCATCAGTAGTTAATAATGTGTATTTGCCATCAAAGTGGGGTGTCAGCGTTCCCAAATAATAACCGCCACTGAATAGTGGGGCAATGTCTCGGTTAATTGTATTTTTGGTCCCAATCTACGTTCAGGTTGGGGTTGCGGCATAAGTTGTCGCAGTTGGGCGTCGGGGGACGAATTCCGGAGCACCAGCAGTGTCCCAGTTTAGGGGGTTCGTGGGCCTCGCTGGAGGTACAGACGGGGTAAGAGAGTTCGGGGGGAGGTCAAGTCTCCTCAGGAAGTAAGTAAACTAGTTCTTTATATATATTATTGCCAGTAATTGTCCTCAAGGTATTCAAGATGTATGGACTTTCAAATATGGCCGTTCTAGTGTAGGACACACGCATTTATGGACTCGCCATTTTCGACAAAGGTGAGTGAAGTCAGACTCAATAACGTCATGACATCAAATGTAACTACATCATTACTACAAGCCGAAAGGATACAGTTATTTCATCAGAGAAGAGGGAGATGCCGATTATGGAGTGAAATTCAATTTGCTGTGTATTGAAATAAAAGTAAGGCACAAGATAGATCTATTATGCACCTTGATGAAGAACAGGCAGATCAAAATGCATTGTGCTTTATGGACATTTAATCCTATGGTATTTGGTTTTATCTGTTATAAAAATTTTACACAGATTATTTTATCACATTGTTTTTTGGTATTTTATTAAACTTCTGTTTTACCTCCATACATGGATGCCTGCATTATCTTACATTCTGAAAGAGTGGAACAGGAGGAAGAAATGACAGAGTGATATACATATGCCTAAAGAGTCATAGCCTACAATTGTCACCTATACCTTTAATATGCATTTGTACTTACAGTATTATGCTATGGAATCTGTTTTATCTTTTTAGGTCTCAATAATATATATATAGCAAGGATCAATAAGTTTTATATTCCTTAACACACAATTTGCTAGTGTGATTGTGTGCCCCCAATCTGTGTTTTAAGTAAATATAGATTTTATTTTTACTGCTCCTCCTCTTTTGTTTGCGTCTCACATGATCTGTGGATAAAAACATAATTTAGGGACTGTTCCTTAACCATCAATCATCTTTTTATCACATCAATCATCTCTTTTTTTTGAGCCATGGACAGAATTCAGAATCATTTTATCAAGATGAACACCCACATTCCCAGTCAATTATAAAGAATGAAGTAATGTTGAATCTTCAAAGCAACCATTTAAAATTTGATATCACTCTTAACATTATTTTTTTCCCCCATATTATTACTTGCTGATAAATGGAAACTCTGTACAATCCATGAAATTACAAGGTACTAATGTGTGCCATGCAAGTGTTTTAATTGGAAGAAAATTCAAAATGCTTTTAAAATTAACAATTCAATAGAGCTTAGGCAATTAAGGTATTATCACTGTTGGGCACATTCGTCTTAGGAGACGTATTGATTGCCGCACATTCATGAGACTGTATTTTTAATAAGTCTATGGCAGAAATCAATTTGTGGCATTTGATGCTTTATGCAAACTTTGCAGGAGTCATTTAAGCTCTACGAGAAAAGAAGAAAAATTGTTCAGATTTGCAAAGGCGAACGCAGCTCCACATACCACTAGTCAGTGCTGAGAAGGTCAATGCTCCATTTAATAACAATGTACTTGATTTTGTTCCTTGCTTCACTGGTCAAAATACTATTGGAAGGCAGTGATAAGTGATGTATATGCAATATGGCTCTCATCAAACTAGCAATATATTATCATGCTTATACACATCTCTTTCATCTCTTTATTTGGAATGATGCAGCATGTGTTAAACAAATCAAATGTTTAAAGCACAGTGGCATACAGCATCTACCCACATATGTTTTTGTTCAAGCATAGTGAATTAGTCTTTTTCAATGAACCAAATGAGATTTATGAGATTTAATGATTTTTAAATACCTTCAAATCATGAAGGCTAGCTGGAATAATTTGCTTTTGTAATGGAAGGTACCTTGACCCCAGGCTCAAGCTACTAAGATGACCAGATGTCCAGTCTGTTTTCAATTATGTTATGCTTCAAACTTTTAGTCTAGTTTCGAGTGTCTTACAAGTAAGCATAACTAAGCATAAAATCATGATTTGTGACATTCTGTGGCTTCATCCTCAGCCCCCCTTCTTATGTCCTGTTTTTTATATATAACCATTGAAATATGCTTAGTTCTGTTAATTCTTTTTATGGTACAGTGTGACTTCATGCATCCGTTTTTTGTCGCACAAGTCACAAAGCTGTTTTTACAAAGTAGTATATAATCTGTAAGCTTACACAATAAAAAAGGGGAAGTAATCTTTGAATCAAAACTGTCTGGTCTAATCTGATTACTTTTGCTCCGAGCTGCTCGAGAAATAAAACTACAATTTGGTTTCCACCTGAACATATCTGCAGGTAACTTTATATCCGTATCACTTTTTTAATATGCTTGGCTCAAGTTAATCCACTTGTCTTTGCCCCACTTGCAGCAGACATGCTGCCATTCATAATTAACCTGTATGTTTACTTTAAACCTTTGTTTGTCAAGAGTAAAAACATGTTTCCAGGAAGAAATGAAGGAGAGCAGGTCCTATCTTTCAGGAATCCATCAAATCAATTGAATGAGCCATGCTTCCATGGTGTTATTCAATAAGGTCTGATTATGTCACAGAGTTTTCAAATTCAGTGAATGTTCCAGATATTTCCATGAAATTTCATTTTAGATATTTGCCAAAATGGAATTATTTAAATATCCAACAGTAGTCAGCCAGTATAGCAGGACTCAGCTACAACAATCTAGAATCTTCACATCTTGTTCTCTCACAAAATGAAGTCATATGCCAGGGATGACATGTTTAAACCCATAAGTCAGACTTCCTCAACAACTTAACTACAGTGGAAAATTTTAGAGATCAATATATTTTAATTCTCGCTTATATTGCTATCCAGGAAAGCTGATACTAACCAGAGTGGTAAGGGAATAGTGGCTGTGGCGGTATACCCTCCTAAAGATGGGTTGGTACTGCCTGTGGTCGCCTCTTTCTGGTTGTGATAGCTCCAGAGTGATTATAGCTGCCAGTGATTATAGGTATTGCCAAAAGAGTAACTGCGGTATCACCCACACACCAGTTAAGGCTTAGAGAAGGGTGAAGAAGATCTGTTTATTTCTAGCCAAATGGCTCACATTTATACAGAATCTGGTACAGTAGACACTCCCCAAAACACACCCATAAACACACCCACAAGGTATCAATGTCATCATGTCTCAGCAATAATGTTCCAAATATGAAAAACCATAAAAATACATATTTCCAAAATAGGAACCCCCATAGCCTGTACACCTCCGGACAGTCTGGATCTGAGTGCCCAACTAGTCAAAATAGTGCTCAGATCCCACAAACACAATCAAATCACCATCGGGGTAAAATTCTGACCAACCGCACATGACGCGCCTGCCCCAAAAAGTTTCAGGGAGTCAGTGGTAGCGGCTGGTCACCTTCGGGAGTTCCATGTGACCGAAATACCGAATGCACACTTTGACTCTTTGGTAGTGTTTGTCTTTACACAGATTGGTGACACTTTTTGATATATCTATTGATTAATAAAATTTAAATTTTCTTTATTAAAACTATATATTTAGAGCTCCTTCCTTGTTTGTTTAGAGATTTATATTTGTCTGAACCCAGAAAATCTTATTAACATGTGTATACGTGCAAATTAAAATATATGTTTTATATATTTTCTTTTTTTTTTAACATCTAATATTAGTTTTTTTGCAATGTGCCATTGAACTGTTCTGCTAAATACATTTGTTGTAGATAATTGTGTGTGCACATATACTACATATTTTTGTTGTTGTATCAAGGCAACTGCTCTTTTGAGTGATGCTAAAGTATGTAATGAGAGTAAACATTAAACAAAATAGTACAGAATATGTAGGTGAAAGTATAAAAGAAAATATAAAAAATAGAAATGATGTAGATACAATTATTGTTTGCATCCTTGAAAGGTGCAATGTGCCCTCGTGCCTTGTATATCCCACTATCCATTGACCAAGCTATAGATATGAATGTGTCTAGGTGGTTCTATTTATTATTTTCAAAATGTGTATACCGGCATTGAAATCTTTTTAATATAAATTAGGCATTGCAAACAAATAGCACATTACCACTAAAAACCATAACCACAATAAGCCGATGACACACATGCAGAAGATAATCACTATGCTGTACTAGAGGTTAAGACCATATTGTCTCCCCGATGAGCAATAGCTGAAACATTACCAAGGTTTCCAAGATCCATTGGATAATCTGACAGTGGATGTTTGAACTGGGGGGAGTTTAAATTACCATTTTGTCTATTTCTTACTATATTGAAAGAGGCCATTTGAGACAAATTTTATATTTCAGAGCTGACCCAAAGCATCTGGCATATGTAAAAGACTATTCTCCACACATCCTAATCCATAAACCAGATGACAGTTAAAAAATATTCTGTTGGGGGGCGGTTGTGCCGAGCTTCAGCTCCTGCTCAAATCGGCACATATCGGGGGTAAAACCCCAAAAAACTATCACAAATGCACACTGGAGTGGAGCTATTAAGACAGGGACACCCGGTTGAACCCTCAGATACCGAAACCAAGCGTGTAACCCACCGGGACCCTGCACTACAAACCTGAGGCCTACCGGAAATCGAGCTGTGGAGAGACTGCCCTCCACGCTGACTGTCCTGAGTATGGATCCCCCGGGGCTCTTACCTCCTACCCCCCCCCCCCCCGGACCGATGGTAGTCATCTCGGTCCACATTGGGTGACTGGAGAGGCAGACACAAACCGAACCTGCAGCCCGATGAACCGCAGCAACGGGGCAGCCAAGCACATGGCACGCCTAAAATGGCGGTGGCAAGCCTATCATGCGAGCAATGTTGTATACCTGAGATGGAGGACTGCAGCGACGTCCAGCAGCGTATGGGTGCAACTTTTGCCCGATTCTGGATCAAGCTCTGGGAACAGCTAACAGCACCTCAGGCAAAACTGCAAACCCTACCATACAAGGGCGAGCAGAGCCGTGAACACAGGGAGAAGAGAGAGGCACCCTCAAAGCACATGGAGGCGAAAAGGCAGCATGTACACAAGAACAGAGCTGAGAGTGAAGGGAAGAGGCACCCTACTCTGAGCAAAGCAATTATCTCCATGCTAGCTACACAAACACAGAGCCCACATAGGCTGAGGGTCGTGAGGAGATTGCCTCCGCAGCATCAACCACCCCGCAGGAAGAATGCCCACCGCAGGCGGCGACAGAACACTGGCACCTTCCGCTGCGTCCGACATGGGAATGCCTCGAGCTCACAGAGCCCTTGAGTCACTAGTCTGAGGATGCCACCCTCTACACAGGCCTGGGGCTTGAGGGAGTCCTCGCCCCGCAGTTGCTTCTCCGACATCCTCCTGTTGATGCTTTGCCACGAATCGACATTGGCTGAGAGGGACTGGTTTGTGGACTCACAGATTTCTCCTAAATCCACGATCCCACTCACAAGCTACGTAACCTTGACAGAACTATCACAAAAATCATAGCATGTTGTTTATCTGACATTGGACCAGTGGTTCACTAATTTCTCTTGCCACCTAGCATCGTATATTATTGTCAATCTTTATTTTATTGAGGCATATGGTTATGGTGGTACAGAATAAAGAGAGGGAGACTTGCAGGGGTTATACAGGCTAATATCGTCGTAACAAGTTACAAAATCTCATAGAATTATCAGCCTCATTTTATATTTTTTAAACAAGCTTAAAACATTGAGTTATTCAAACAGGTGGGTTATAATGTATGTCTCGGTTATCCAGCTTAATTAATGTAACGTTGATACATCGATATACATTTTGTGTAAACACATAGAGATATCAGGCTTTATAACAGTAATAGATTGGTTTAAACACGCTAAGCTTGGCAGATTTATAATTGGTCTAGTAGACTATTAGAAATGCATCAGGATAACTGTCGCTTAACATATCTAAGTCGGCATTTTTAGCTGTGCAGATGTTGTGAATAACATAACAGAGAGCTGCGTTTTGTCGTGAAGACGCAAGTTAAGGTCACTATTAATAATAGATTTCTGTAGGCGTAAGTTTATCCACCAGGGGGCAGCAGAGCGACAGGCTCAGATATTGTAATTAGAATAAGCAGTAAGATAGGGAACTTATAATGCCTAACACAAACTTTTTTCAACTATACACTTTTAAAATATGCAATAAACAAGGTGCAGTAACAGTGACCACAAAGACAAGTTGGGTGAGTCTGTGATCGCAATATTTGGGAGGTTAGCATGAACTGTACCAGGGGTGCAAGTTAGTCATTTGACCGTGCACAGTGGCTTATCAGACTGCCATTTTGTTGCCAGTGTCCCCATTTACCCGATACCAGAGTTCGGTAGGCTTTCGGTGTAGGTCTGTGAGCCGTCCGAGGCTTTCTATGTATGGGTTACCTCCTGCGCAGCGGCTGTACGGTTCCGGCTGTGAGCCGTCGCTGGAGCTCGGTTACCATCTTGTCTGTATGCGGCTTGGCTGTGCTGGGTCTGGGCAGGCGTTTGTCCTGGGGCTTTCTCCGCCGCTTGTGGTCGATTGGGAAGGAGAATGCTGGCGCCAGAGGGGCGATTCGCCGCCACCCGTTGCTTTGCTCTCTGCCTTCGTCCCCTTCTGGAGGCTGCCCTGGGGGCTCGCTGTGGGTGCTTATATAGTTGCCACCTTATAGCTGGTCGGACCTATAGTGCTAGTGCCTGGACCGTCCGGTTAAAGGGCTGAATCTTATGCCGGAGTTGTGACCATAAACTAGAGCAGAGTCGGTCAAAAAACTCCTGGGTGCTTTTGGGTGGGGTGGCAAGGGTACTGCATTTACCATGTTTTGCCCTCTTTCTCCCTACTGCTGTTTGCTTGTCATCACTGTGTCGTGGCTGCAGCAGGCCACGTGTAGTGATGCTGAGCTCCTCCGCCATCTTGGGCGCCACCGTGTCCATTCTGCTTGGAAGGTCAGTGGCGACTGCTATGCTGACTTGCCTTGCAGTGTCGTGCTGGTGGGGACCGGGATATCCCCCACCGGTCCAAAGGGGGGGGGGGAAGTGGCGTGTGAGTGTCTCCTCTACAGCCTGAGAACCGGGAGAGCGGCCGTCTCTCCACGGCTCCCACCTGTGCAGGCCGCGGGTTGAGATGAAGGCTTTTCCGCGGCGGGGAGCCCCGAAACGGGTGTCTCCGGGTTCAGCATTCCCTCCTGGATACGAGGGTGATTGGCCGCTGCCGGCATGATCCGGTGGTCGGGCGTAAAGCCCCGAATCAAGGCTTCAGTGTCGGGAGCTCCCGCCATGAGCGTCCGGCTTGCTCGGCTGGTAAGCTCCGCCCCAGCATCGTATATTATACCTGTTTTTTTGGTTTTGTTTGTTTTTAAACGCTATGCTTTTAATAATACATTGTATATTTCAGTTCTTATGGCTCCCATATTCTACAGTGCCAACTCACCCTGTGGGTAGGCTGAGTACACATGTGGACATACTGCAATGCTCATTACCCTGGTTTATTGCAAGTAATCGAAAGTCTTATATTGTCAGTCCTAGAGGGTTTTAGGGCATTGCCACAAGACGATACATATAGACACCCTAGTTTTATATGAGGGCTAATTGTCTCTAACGCAGATTACACTAGCTACTACTATTATTTTTAAAACTAGATGGTAGGCTGTAGATTAATTGAGATTTGTGGTTCATGCATACATACCCAGTGATATTCCCAGCAAGGAAACATGTTTTCAGTTAAGCCACCATGTACTTAAACCGCACATATATGATCTGTGGACATGCTCACTAAGTTGAATTACTTTAAAATGTATTCCGTTATCTGGACAGATAAGCCTCCAAGAACTTGGCACACCAGAATAGCCTTCAACTCTAGCACAGTTTACTTTATACTAATTTGTTCTCTGACAGTTGCCTTGCTTGATACCTCTAAACTAATATAAGTTAGTGCAAAACCAGCAAAAATGCCACATAATGCAAAATCCTTTAATGCATACCTTATTAAGCAAAGTGTTCTATTAATCTCATGGGTAGAATAGTGTCTACCAGGGGCCCCTCAGAACCCTCAGGGCCCCCGGGCAAAATAAATCAAGGGCCCCCTTACAGGCCCCACCCATACTCCGCAGCAAGTGCCACCCATGTCCCGCCTCCATGCACCGCCTCCAGCCACACCCTACACAATCTTTAGACACAAGGAACAAAAGTGCAATAATCCCTTTGAGACCCCAGTAGACACTACAATTGAGGGCTAATGGGCCATGGAGGGGGGTCTTTCTAGCAGAGGCTATGTCAGTGTCCTTTAGAGAGTGTGTTAGAAAGAATCCCCTCCAGGCCCTATTAGAGAGTACAATGGAATCTAATAGGCTTGGAAGGGGGTCTTTCTAACAGAGGCCATCTCAGTGTCCCTGCTGGAAGCAATCGCCTCCAGGCCCCAGTAGAGACTACAATTGAGGGCTAATGGGCCATGGAGGGGGGGGGAGCATTCTAGCAGAGGCTATCTCAGTGTCATTTAGAGAGTGTGTTAGAAAGAATTTCCTCCAGGTCCCATTAGAGACTACAATGGAGTCTAATGGGGCCTGGAGGGGGGTCTCTCCAACACTCTGGTTCCTATTCACAATATAGCAACACAACATAGCTCGCTGATACCTAGGCCAAGTTGGCTCCTCTTACCTTAATTACTGTTGCTGTCTGGCAGTATGTGGGCTTGCTGGAAGCCTGTGGGCTTACTGGCTGCAGCTGGCAGGCTGTGGGCTTGCTGGCTACTGCCGGCAGGCTGTGGGCTTGCTGGCTGCGGCTGGCAGGATGTGGCTTGCTGGCTGGCAGGCTGTGGCTTGCTGGCTGCGGTTGGTAGGCTGTGGGCTTGCTGGCTGTAAGCCTAACTGGTGGCCTGTGAGCTGGCTGGCTGGCTACTGGCCAGCCTGTGGGCTGGCTGGCCGTCCTGTGGGCTGGCTGGCTGGCTGGCCGGCCTGTGGGCTGGCTGGCTTGCTGGCTACTGGGGCACTTGTAGATTATTTAAAGAAATAATCCATGCACAATAACCACTACTGCTCTGTGTAGTCGTTATGGTGCCAGGAGGGCTGGGCCCCCCTTTCAGAGTAAGTAGTCAAACCGTTTAAGAACAGTTTGACAACTTACTTGGGGTCTGCTGGGATATGAGGCTGTAGTAGGGTATGGGAGCAGTGGTGCAATGTGTGAGGGGTGCAGTGTGTGTGAAAGGTTCAGTGTGTGTGAGGGGGTGTAGTGTGTGAATGTGTAGGGTGTGTGGGGCAATGCTTGTATGAGGGGGCTGTGTATGTGTGTAGCAATGTTAGTATGGGGGGCTGTGTGTGTATGGGTGGGCAGTGTATGTGTGTGTGTGTGAGGCAATGTGTGTAAATGTGTATGGTGTGTGGGTGTATGGGGGGCAGTGTGTGAATGTGTATGGTGTGTGGGGGCAGTGTGTTTATGGGGCTAGAGTTCACTCTCACCACTGCGACCACCAGGAATCCCTGGTGGTCACAGTGTTGAGAGTGAACTCTAGCCCGTAGCTCCAGGGCTAGAGTTTACTCTTGCAAGAGCCGCAACGTTGCCGTGGTAACCGCGGCAACGATCTGTGCTCGCGCAAGAAGGACCCAGAGGAGCTGAAGGCTGAGCTCCCGGGTCCTCTCTTCCTCCCTCCCCTGCCGGCTGCCCGCACAGTGCCTGCGGACAGGGGAGGGGGCAATTGCCTTCCTCTTACTCCCCCTCCCGCTCTTCTTACCCTCCTCCCCCTCTTCTTACCCCCTTCTTACTCCCCCCTCTTCTTACTCCACCCTCACTCTCTTCTTACCCCCTTCTTACTCCCCCTCCCCCTCTTCTTACTCCCCCTTCTTACTCTCCCCCTCTTCTTACTCCCTCTCCCCCTCTTCTTACTCCCCCCTCTTCTTAATCCCCCCTCTTCTTACTCCCCTCCCCCCTCTTCTTACTCCCCCCTACCCCCTCTTCTTACTCCCCTCCCCCTCTTCTTACCCCCTCCCCCTCTTCTTACTCCCCCTTCCTCTTTTTACTCCCCCCTCCCCCTCTTCCTACCCCTTCTTACTCCTCCCCCCTCTTCTTACCCCCTTCTTACTCCCCCTTCACTCTCTTCTTACCCCCTTCTTACTCCCCCTCCCCCTCTTCTTACCCCCTCCCCCTCTTCTTACCCCCTCCCCACTCTTCTTACTCCCCCCTACCCCCTCTTTTTACCCCCCTCTTCTTACTCCCCACTTCCTCTTTTTACTCCCCCCTCCCCCTCTTCTTACCCCCTTCTTACTCCCCCCTCTTCTTACTCCCCCCTCTTCTTACTCTTCCCTCCCCCTCTCCCTCTTCTTACCCCCTTCTTACTCCCCCCTCCCTTCTTACTCCCCCCCTCTTCTTACTCTACTTCTTACTCCCCCCTCTCTTCTTACTCCTCCCCCTCTTCTTACTCCCCCCTCCTCTCTTCTTACCCCCTCTCTCTCTTCTTACTCCCCCTCCCTCTCTTCTTACTCCCCCTCCCTCTTTCTTCTTACCCCCCTCCTTCTTTCTTCTTACCCCCTCCCTCTTTCTTCTTACCCCCTCTTTCTTCTTAAACCCCCCTCTTTCTTCTTAACCCCCCTCTTTCTTCTTAAACCCCCCTCTTTCTTCTTACACCCACCCTCTTTCTTCTTACACCCCCCCTCTTTCTTCTTACCCCCTCCCCCTCTTTCTTCTTACCCCCTCCCCTGTAGCGTGGCCGAGCTGCACTCCGGTCCGCGGTGCCCGGCCGGAGTGATAGGAAGGTGCACACTGAGTGTGCACCTTCCTGTCAGTCCGGCCGGGTACAGGAAACAGAAACTCCTGTTCCGCACGGAGTTTCTGTTTCCTGTACCCGGCCGGACTGACAGGAAGGTGCACACTCAGTGTGCACCTTCCTATCACTCCAGCCGGGCACCGCGGACCGGAGTGCAGCTCGGCCACGCTACAGGGGAGGGGAGGTGAGAAGCTGCAGCCGCCTGAGGCTCTTAAGAGAGCGCTCAGGCGGCTGCAGCATTTAAAGGGGCGGCCGGGCCCCCTGATGGCGAGCCCCCCTCCCGGCCGGGCCCTCGGACCATGTCCGAAGTGCCCGACCGGTCAGTCCGCCCCTGGTGTCTACCATATATGCTACTTAGGACTCGACTGCTCTTATTAGCATTAACTAAACTGTAACTACCTGTTTAACCTGCATAGTAATACATTGTTGAAACATATATAAAAAGAGGCCGTTATACGCGGGAGTTCCAGCATTGATATTGCTATCTCTGTTATGCATAACATATGTTTTATGTGCACTGACGCCTTGCTTTATTTTCTTTATTGTTTTATCATAAGCCTCAATAAAAACAAAGATTGACAAAATATATATATATATATATATAATCGAAGAATAATCGGAGCACTCAAAAAGGACTTTTAATGTGACAAAAAGTTACATCAAATCTTCAAATCGACGTTTCGACCCCTTAGGGTCTTTTTCAAGATCAAACAATGTGTGCAATGACAGAGTTTAAATACAAAATACTAATTGACAACTCACCAATCTCGTGTGTGCTGCTACCCGGACCCGGAAGTGTTCCACCACCTCACGTGACTCGTGGGACATGCGTCCGTGCGTGCGTCATGGTTGCTAAGAGATGGAGTGTAAACTCCGTGAAACTTACAGCGTGGTGGCTAAGCAATGGAGTGTAAACTCTGTATGTGAATAGTGTGCACACCGGGAAACCCATGCATAAAGACATATGGCTCAAAGGAGTTAAGAGATCTCTGAGAGAGATCATAAGGTGACGATTAAAAACAAATGAATATGGAAACATATTCAAACGGAGGCTTTCTGGTATGTTGAAGATGTCACAATGAGACGAATGCCTAAAAAGGTAAATAGTCTAGCTGTGAAAAAAAGTGACTTATGTGGATAAGTGAAAACGTGACAACAAAACAAAAAATCTCTGCAATCTATTCGGCAAAGGTCTCAACAACATACCTCAAAAGCGGGTAGTGATAAGCAGGATTAATGTAGAACACCAATAAATCAGGTTAATATTTAGGAGAAAAAAATGTACAATATACAATATTCTATACAAGAGAGAGAATGGATAGGGTAGATGCAATAATTCACAAAAGCAAATGTAAAGTATTGAAAAATGCCCTATACATGGCCTACCTCAGAGCTGCAAAATAGGGGGTAACCCAGAAAATACACAGAAAAGGAGACCCTTGAGACAAGGGGATCCTGAGAAGCAGCTTTGGACACGGAAAAGGCACTTGAATGCCTGGTAACAGGAAAGGGAGAGAGAGTAATAGGAGAGAGAGTAGGTAAAAAGTATCCCTATGCAGTCCCCCCAACTTCCTTAGTATACCACCCTTTACAGAGTAGTGATAATCAATAGCCCAACATAGGAAATATAAGGAGGTAAAAAACAAAACTCTCCAATTACTGCCTGAGTAGTGTTGCCTGTGGAAAACTTCCACCAGGACTAAGGCCAGGTAGCCTAAAGACCTGAAAACACTGGCAAACTCAAAAGTCACCCAATAATAACTACCTAAGTGCTTCCTAAATAAAGTGCAAAACAAACATAAAAAGAAAAATAAAGTAAAGAAAAACGCTCGACGCGCGTTTCAGCGTGGATACACGCCGTCGTCAGGAGCCAGTCAACCACTGTGTGCACACAAGCCTCTTAAATACCTGACATATCAGGGCGAAAAGTTCTGCAGCTGATCGGAGCATTTTGGAGGGGCGTGTGTGTGAGCTCCGTTGTCCCGCCTCCTTTGCCACGTCATAGCCTCCCGCGGCTATGCATTGGTGGTTATGTGGGTCAATCAGAGACGATCCCACAAGGTCCGCCTCTCCTTACTGCATCATACACTCGACGGTGGTCATAGGTTGACCGACACGTCCGTCAAGTGTGGGCAGGGGAGGAGGAGGAATGCGGTTTATGACAAGCTGCTCACAACATATCCTCTATCACTGGGCGGTCCGATCGAGTGGGAGTGTAAAGTCCCGTCTAGGGGGCGGGGCTTGGTCCCACATACTACGGACCGGTCAGTGAAAACAAAATGCTCACCAAGATGACATATCGCATATACACCTTATAGGGTGTTTAGCGATGGCTGATGTGTGATGGGTAATAAACTTACAGGTGCCTGGGAGTGGAGGGTCGAATAATTTCGACCTCTTCACTACTCCAAGACTGTAAAGTAATTAAACACATACTGCAGAACCAATTCTATAGCTCCACTGTCCAAATAATTAATGCTAATACATACTGAGGAGTATCTATAAATTAACCCCAATGCAACCATCATAGGACTAGAGAAAAGGAGAATATGAATTAGACTGCATTTATAAGCCATCCCAATTTAAAGGGGTAGTCAATAGGAGTGCTGTATAGTCAGGAAGGGCTGGTGATTATACACAGTGTATTCAAAAGAACAAAAAAACAAAAACACTTTATTATTTACATATATACACCATTACATGGTTAGCAATTTAAAATAAAGTAGTCTAAATAGGTGACCAGCCTATTGACCGTGGATGTTAGGTACCCTAAATTCTATAAAAATGACGTAAACGAAAACCCTTCATTGAGTCCTTTGGGGGAGAGTGTTTTTAATTTATAGATCCAATAGGACTCCCTTTGTTTCAATTTACGATCCCAGTCACCTTTACGTTGAGTCTGAGGTATTCGTTCTATACCCATGAAGCGTAGCCTGCTTGATGAGTTTGCATGGTGTATCTTCAAATGTCTGGAGATGGGGGTTTCCAGTCTCCTTCTGACAGAATTCACGTGTTCCCTAATGCGGAATTTAAAAGGGCGGAAGGTCTTCCCGACGTACTTAATTCCACATGAGCATGTCAGAAGGTAGATAACCCCTTCCGTACGACAGTTAAAGAAGGATTGTACGTAATGGGAATCTTGGTTAGAACTATCTGAGAAGGTCCTAGTTTCTTTAGATATAATTAAAAACACTCTCCCCCAAAGGACTCAATGAAGGGTTTTCGTTTACGTCATTTTTATAGAATTTAGGGTACCTAACATCCACGGTCAATAGGCTGGTCACCTATTTAGACTACTTTATTTTAAATTGCTAACCATGTAATGGTGTATATATGTAAATAATAAAGTTTTTTTGTTTTTTTGTTCTTTTGAATACACTGTGTATAATCACCAGCCCACCTGACTATACAGCACTCCTATTGACTACCCCTTTAAATTGGGATGGCTTATAAATGCAGTCTAATTCATATTCTCCTTTTCTCTAGTCCTATGATGGTTGCAATGGGGTTAATTTATAGATACTCCTCAGTATGTATTAGCATTAATTATTTGGACAGTGGAGCTATAGAATTGGTTCTGCAGTATGTGTTTAATTACTTTACAGTCTTGGAGTAGTGAAGAGGTCGAAATTATTCGACCCTCCACTCCCAGGCACCTGTAAGTTTATTACCCATCACACATCAGCCATCGCTAAACACCCTATAAGGTGTATATGCGATATGTCATCTTGGTGAGCATTTTGTTTTCACTGACCGGTCCGTAGTATGTGGGACCAAGCCCCGCCCCCTAGACGGGACTTTACACTCCCACTCGATCGGACCGCCCAGTGATAGAGGATATGTTGTGAGCAGCTTGTCATAAACCGCATTCCTCCTCCTCCCCTGCCCACACTTGACGGACGTGTCGGTCAACCTATGACCACCGTCGAGTGTATGATGCAGTAAGGAGAGGCGGACCTTGTGGGATCGTCTCTGATTGACCCACATAACCACCAATGCATAGCCGCGGGAGGCTATGACGTGGCAAAGGAGGCGGGACAACGGAGCTCACACACACGCCCCTCCAAAATGCTCCGATCAGCTGCAGGACTTTTCGCCCTGATATGTCAGGTATTTAAGAGGCTTGTGTGCACACAGTGGTTGACTGGCTCCTGACGACGGCGTGTATCCACGCTGAAACGCGCGTCGAGCGTTTTTCTTTACTTTATTTTTCTTTTTATGTTTGTTTTGCACTTTATTTAGGTAGCACGTAGGTAGTTATTATTGGGTGACTTTTGAGTTTGCCAGTGTTTTCAGGTCTTTAGGCTACCTGGCCTTAGTCCTGGTGGAAGTTTTTCACAGGCAACACTACTCAGGCAGTAATTGGAGAGTTTTGTTTTTTACCTCCTTATATTTCCTATGTTGGGCTATTGATTATCACTACTCTGTAAAGGGTGGTATACTAAGGAAGTTGGGGGGACTGCATAGGGATACTTTTTACCTACTCTCTCTCCTATTACTCTCTCTCCCTTTCCTGTTACCAGGCATTCAAGTGCCTTTTCCGTGTCCAAAGCTGCTTCTCAGGATCCCCTTGTCTCAAGGGTCTCCTTTTCTGTGTACAATATTCTATAGTATGTAACAATGGTCATAAATATCGCTGTTAATAGATCACAAGATGAAATATATCCATATCTGGAGAGTAGGGTTGTTGACTGGCAACTAAGAATAATTCACAAAAACATGGTGAATGAAATATATTCGTTTAGTCCCTTAGGTGTAACAGTGTCTAGGCGGTGTATCCATTAAGTTTCACGTTGGAGTAATAGTTTGGACCTATCTCCTCCTCTGGGACTGGGTGGCACATGATCAATGGCCATAAATTTGAGTGTAGGAAGTCTATGATTCAGTTAGAGAAAATGTTTGGCGACGGGTTTATCAGATTTTTGGTCTCTAAATGCAGTGGTGATGGTAGATCTATGGCCTCGAATCCTTTCTCGGAGAGTGAGGTCCGTTTTACCGACATAGGACAGACCACACGGACAAGTGATTAGATATTTTACATGATCCGTCAAGCATGTGATATAGTGGCTAATGGGAATTCGAATGCCACTGTGTGGGTGGACAAATGAACTGCCAGTGTTCATGTGACTGCAGGTGACGCATCCACTGCAACGGTAGCAGCCTTTCTTGATGGGTCCTGTGGGTTTCTGGTAACATAAGGTGGGATCGCTTTTGACCAATAGGTCTCTCAAGTTCTTATTTCTTTTTAGACTGATATTAGGTTTTTGAGAGAAAATTGATGGTAGATTTTTGTCAGAACCTAAGATGCCCCAATACTTGTGCATAGCTCTTTGGATTTGTGGGGTACCGGTGTGAAGGGTTAGTGGTAAATACATCTTAGTTGCAGTTGGCGTTTTTCTTGCAGTTTCCATGGGTTCCCTTGCCATGTGTCTATTGGCTTTATCCAAGGCTCTTTCAAGGACTTCACGGCTGTAGCCTCTGGCCAGGAATCTCGCGGTCATCTCCTGTAGTTGGTTTGCTTGATTCGTGGGATCACTGTTATATCTCAACACACGCATGTACTGGGATACTGGAAGTGACTCTTTCAGCTTATGTGGGTGATAGCTGTTGAAGTGGAGTAAGGTATTCCTCGCTGTCTCCTTGCGGTAAAGGGTATAGCCCAGCTTGCCTGCCTCTCTGTCTTTATAGACAGAGACATCCAAGAATTGAATGATCTGGGTATTCACTGTGAGTGTCAATTTCACCGGAAGTTCTGAAGAGTTGATTCCATTGATCATTTGTTCCAGACTGCTAGTAGTTCCCGTCCAAATCAAGAAGATGTCGTCTACAAAGCGATGATATACAAGTATCTGTTGATGGAATTTTTCCAGAATATATTTGGTTTCGAAGAGGAACATATATGCATTGGCATATGAGGGTGCCATTGCTGCTCCCATTGAAGTACCCATCATCTGTAAGTAGAAATGGTCTTCGAACTTAAAATAATTACAAGTGAGAGCTATATGTAAAAGCTCCATGAGAAATTCGATAGGTGGACCATTATATTTGGAAGAATTACAGAGAATCTGTCGTAGTGCCTGAACACCTTCTGTATGAGGTATTATTGTATATAAATTTTTAACATCTAATGTAACCAGTAGGTGTTGTGTTTCCACTGAAGTTACCTTTTTGATGTTGTTCAGGAAATCACTGGTGTCTCGTAAGCAGGTTGGAAGATCCGTGACCGAGGTTTTGATATGGTAGTCGATGTATTTGCCGATAGGTTCTAGTAGACTATCTTGAGCCGAAACTATCGGTCTTCCTGGCGGATTAAGTGGGTCTTTGTGAATTTTTGGTAGGGTGTATAGAACAGGATGTTTGGGATGTTCAACGTACAGAAATTTGGCCAAATTTGAATTAATGAAACCCATCTGAACCCCAGTGTTGATAGTAATTTGAATTCTATTTTGGAATTTCTTCACAGGGTTAAAGGTTAATTTCTGGTAAGTAGTTGTATCGGAGAGTTGATGGTATATCTCATCTCTGTATTTGGTATAAGACATCACTACGATAGCTCCCCTTTTGTCCGCGGGGCGGATAATGATATTAGGGTCTGACGTTAGGTCTTGAAGGGCCCTCTTTTCAGAGCTAGTTAAGTTCTGTCGATTGTCAGTGGGATTCTTGAGTGTTTGTTCGGATTCGTTCTTCACCGATTGCATGAATGTCCTAATGGATGTATTAGAGGTT
This sequence comes from Pelobates fuscus, assembly GCF_036172605.1. Taxonomy (NCBI): domain Eukaryota; kingdom Metazoa; phylum Chordata; class Amphibia; order Anura; family Pelobatidae; genus Pelobates; species Pelobates fuscus. The sequence goes on from NC_086320.1 coordinate 204,078,188, forward strand.
TTTACATCGCCTTTGTACTTCACTTTGAATGGTTGTTGGATAGTTGTGGTGGTGTCTGATATCATAGGACTGTCTTTCCATCTTTCATAATTGATCAAAGTTCGTTGGATTTTGTAAAATTCGATGTCAACTTGTAGAGGAGCTGGTTTGGAGACAGGTACAAAGGTCAGTCCTTTTGAAAGTACTGATAAGTGGTGTTCTGTTAGATTCTTTGATGATAAATTAAATACAAGCTTCATCTCTTCCTCAACGGTGGTTTTCCCTTTAGTCCTGTGCTAGAGACAAAAATTAGATAAGGTCAACTTTGATTACACGAGCCACCGAGTATATGGATGGCTGAGTGGCAACCAAACACCGAGTAGAGAACCTTTCCCCAGATACCGATATCGCATTAAAAAACCTACTTTTCAAACCATCGATATCAGCTCCGGAGAATCGGCATCTGATGCGGACAATCAAGATGAAAGTACCATACAGGACAAACGTCCTTTTTTAGAGACTGGTACTCGACCGCACGAATCCCCAGGAACATTAAACACTCAGTTCCGTGGAGGAAAAAGAACCCAATCACCAGGAGGGGACAGAAGGGACACTCGAAGCACAGGACTAAAGGGAAAACCACCATCGACTACCATATCAAAACCTCGGTCACGGATCTTCCAACCTGCTTACGAGACACCAGTGATTTCCTGAACAACATCAAAAAGGTAACTTCAGTGGAAGCACAACACCTACTGGTTACATTAGATGTTAAAAATTTATATACAATAATACCTCATACAGAAGGTGTTCAGGCACTACGACAGATTCTCTGTAATTCTTCCAAATATAATGGTCCACCTATCGAATTTCTCATGGAGCTTTTACATATAGCTCTCACTTGTAATTATTTTAAGTTCGAAGACCATTTCTACTTACAGATGATGGGTACTTCAATGGGAGCAGCAATGGCACCCTCATATGCCAATGCATATATGTTCCTCTTCGAAACCAAATATATTCTGGAAAAATTCCATCAACAGATACTTGTATATCATCGCTTTGTAGACGACATCTTCTTGATTTGGACGGGAACTACTAGCAGTCTGGAACAAATGATCAATGGAATCAACTCTTCAGAACTTCCGGTGAAATTGACACTCACAGTGAATACCCAGATCATTCAATTCTTGGATGTCTCTGTCTATAAAGACAGAGAGGCAGGCAAGCTGGGCTATACCCTTTACCGCAAGGAGACAGCGAGGAATACCTTACTCCACTTCAACAGCTATCACCCACATAAGCTGAAAGAGTCACTTCCAGTATCCCAGTACATGCGTGTGTTGAGATATAACAGTGATCCCACGAATCAAGCAAACCAACTACAGGAGATGACCGCGAGATTCCTGGCCAGAGGCTACAGCCATGAAGTCCTTGAAAGAGCCTTGGATAAAGCCAATAGACACATGACAAGGGAACCCATGGAAACTGCAAGAAAAACGCCAACTGCAACTAAGATGTATTTACCACTAACCCTTCACACCGGTACCCCACAAATCCAAAGAGCTATGCACAAGTATTGGGGCATCTTAGGTTCTGCCAAAAATCTACCATCAATTTTCTCTCAAAAACCTAATATCAGTCTAAAAAGAAATAAGAACTTGAGAGACCTATTGGTCAAAAGCGATCCCACCTTATGTTACCAGAGACCCACAGGACCCATCAAGAAAGGCTGCTACCGTTGCAGTGGATGCGTCACCTGCAGTCACATGAACACTGGCAGTTCATTTGTCCACCCACACAGTGGCATTCGAATTCCCATTAGCCACTATATCACATGCTTGACGGATCATGTAATATATCTAATCACTTGTCCGTGTGGTCTGTCCTATGTCGGTAAAACGGACCTCACTCTCCGAGAAAGGATTCGAGGCCATAGATCTACCATCACCACTGCATTTAGAGACCAAAAATCCGATAAACCCGTCGCCAAACATTTTCTCCAACTGAATCATAGACTTCCCACACTCAAATTTATGGCCATTGATCATGTGCCACCCAGTCCCAGAGGAGGAGATAGGTCCAAACTATTACTCCAACGTGAAACTTATTGGATACACCGCCTAGACACTGTTACACCTAAGGGACTAAACGAATATATTTCATTCACCATGTTTTTGTGAGTTATTCTTAGTTGCCAGTCAACAACCCTACTCTCCAGATATGGATATATTTCATCTTGTGATCTATTAACAGCGATATTTATGCCCATTGTTACATACTATAGAATATTGTATATTGTACATTTTTTTCTCCTAAATATTAACCTGATATATTGGTGTTCTACATTAATCCTGCTTATCACTACCTGCTTTTGAGGTATGTTGTTGAGACCTTTGCCGAATAGATTGCAGAGATTTTTTGTTTTGTTGTCACGTTTTCACTTATCCACATAAGTCACTTTTTTTCACAGCTAGACTATTTACCTTTTTAGGCATTCGTCTCATTGTGACATCTTCAACATACCAGAAATCCTCTGTTTGAATATGTTTCCCTATTCATTTGTTTTTAATCGTCACCTTATGATCTCTCTCAGAGATCTCTTAACTCCTTTGAGCCATATGTCTTTATGCACGGGTTTCCCGGTGTGCACACTATTCACATACGGAGTTTACACTCCATTGCTTAGCAACCACGCTGTAAGTTTCACGGAGTTTACACTCCATCTCTTAGCAACCATGACGCACGCACGGACGCATGTCCCACGAGTCACGTGAGGTGGTGGAACACTTCCGGGTCCGGGTAGCAGCACACACGAGATTGGTGAGTTGTCAATTAGTATTTTGTATTTAAACTCTGTCATTGCACACATTGTTTGATCTTGAAAAAGACCCTAAGGGGTCGAAACGTCGATTTGAAGATTTGATGTAACTTTTTGTCACATTAAAACACAGAAAAATAAGTCCTTTTTGAGTGCTCCGATTATTCTTCGATTATATATTTTGGACGCTGGTAGCACCAAAGGCAAGAATCAGCCATAGCCATTTAAGGGTGAGTGCCCAATCCATACCTTTTTTATATTATATATATATATATATATATATATATATATATATATATATATATATATATATTTATATTTATATTCTGTTATATGTCATACTTCATGGTAAGGTGACCTACAAAACCAAATCCTCAATTGTATTGAGTGTAAAGAGATGGTATTTAGATGAAAGTACACAATATTGAGAAGGTTAATAATAATAATTATATATATATATATATATATATATATATATATATATATATATATATATATATATAATATATTCTGCAGTCTATTATATTGAAAATCTTGTGTATTGTTATTCTTTCTTTGTAGACCTGACATGTTAGGCTGTATCATTCCATTCACTTATGCCAGATACATATTTATTATTATTAAAATGATGTTGTGTGTTGTCCAGTGTGTTATTTTCCAGTAGGCGCACATCCACCAAACACATAATATTGTTATTGATGCTAATATAATGATTCAATGTCAATACAACACAGAGCAGGACAAGCCCCAATTGTTATTCTCTTACCTGGAGCAGACTGAAAATTTTATAAAGCCATAACAAATAAATTGACTTTCTAATACCCAGCCAAACCACTGCTGTTAGTCCTGACGGTCAGTTGTTATCAGTGGTTTGTTATACTTTTCCATAAATAATAATACTCTATTTCGTCAACATTGGATTAATGAAACTTTTGTTAATGCCTGTGAAATTACTCAGAGCAACTGAATCGTGATTCAACTAAATTTTGATCGACCGGCAAATCATTCAAATTCCTCAACTCTGGAACCAGCATTCCTTAGTCTCCTTCATAACACACTGGTAGGTATGGTGGTAGTGGAGATTGTCCAAGTGAAAAGCACACTTCAGAACTTATTTTAAAGGCAAACAGATGAATGGAAAATTGGCTGGGAGAGCAGGCAGGCACCAATGTGCATGTGGGGCTTTTGGTCACCAACAGAGCAACTAGCATGGTTAAAGCTCTGCAAGATGGTTCCCATGTAGGCATTCATTGTTTGGCACATATCTACATTTTCTAGTAAAGGCTGCATTTATCGAAGGCAACACAATGGTAGAAACCATGCTTGTTTGTTGCAGGAGGATTCCCGATCATTCCCAACATAGTGTGAAGGCTAGCCAACTCTAGAGGCAGGAGTAAGAGAAAATGGGACTTTCCAACACACTGTCTACAATAGAATGTCAGCACACAGTGAAACTCTACACAGTGATTCTGCCACTATAATTTGCAAATTGTATACTTACCTGCAGAAGGAAGGATCCTCTTTCTCGATAGTCTGGCCGGTCCTGGTACTGTAAGCTGTATTGGCTGTAATGCCATTACACATATTATATTGTACTACACTAGCACAGGAACATGAACATGTTGAGAAAGAATGGTGATTCTTATAGAATTAGTGAATTAGAACTGTTAAATTATTGCTTCTTCCTATAGCAATAAGCACAACCAGTAAGTATTTTGGTATGCTTCTTATTTTATAAATAGCTGGAGAATAAAACCGTTCTATTTGTTTCGATTAATTTTAAGGAAAGCACTTCGCGCCAATATGACCCTTGCTCTATTCTGCTAGCCTCTAGTGAGGTCACCTGTGATGCTGAATACCCTCTCTGCAAAGGTCTGAGAAGCTGGCATAGCCAACAAATCTAAAGAAAAAGGTTTTAACTTGTGATAAAGTGTTACTCTTTGCCAGCTAAAAATCTGTCCCGGTGTAATAAGTGGTGGGTTGTTGCAAAATTTCTTCCTTATATTTTATAATCTTTTGCCTTATGCTGTTTGGGGAGGCCCTTTGATTGGGTCTTCTGCAGCATTTTGAGAGAAACCAATAGACTGGCTACTTTGATGTGGATGGTGCTTCTTTGTTTGATTTCTGAATATTCTCCTCTTCTGCATCATTCTCAGACTGATCCTCACCTTGTGTGTGGCAATGTGGACTTTTTTTTTTATCACATACTCCTCTGCCTTTTTAAGCGATTCCTGAATATTATCATCAGCCACATTAATAAGGGTTTCACAGAGGGGTTCACATAACAAGCAGCTGCTGCAACCTTTCATCAGATGGATCTAAGAGAGAAGCAAAATGCTGGTTTACATTCCCTTTCATTTTCTGTGCAAGGACGGCAAGGTCTCGGTAACTAGTGTTCTGCTCAAAGTGGCTGAGCAGATTAAAAAGGGCAGGGACATGGACATGGTATTGTTCTGCAAAAAGCAGCAGTAAGTCATGCACTGATGTAAACTTTTGCCATACCAAGCTGTCCCACCCCATGTTGTTAATGATTTGGAACACTGAGTCTTTCACTTTGAGGAGTTCTATGACCATGTTGAATGTACTTGACCAGCATTCATTTACAAAAATAAGGCCACACTGCTCCAATATCTTCTGTGTTACAATGGAATAAAAATTAAGTTAAAGGACCACTATAGTGCCAGGAAAACAAACTCGTTTTCCCGGCACTATAGTGTTTATAGGTCCCCCCCACCCTCAGGGTCCCATTCCCCTTGGGCTCAAGAAGGGTTAAGGGGTTAAACACTTTCCTTTCTCCAGCGCCGGGGTCCCTCTGCGCTGGGAACTCTCCTCCCTCTTCCGACGTCATCCGCCGAATGTGCATGCATCCGCACGCATTCAATCAGTCCATAGGAAAGCATCAGCGTCTTCTCACTGTGAAAATCACAGTGAGACGCGCAGAAGCACCTCTAGCGGCTGTCAGTGAGACAGCCACTTGAGGCTGGATTAACCCTAATGAAAACATAGCAGTTTCTCTGAAACTGCTATGTTTACAGCTGCAGGGTTAACCCTAGATGGACCTGGCACCCAGACCACTTCATTGAACTGAAGTGGTCTGGGTGCCTATAGTGGTCCTTTAAGATGATGAAAACAATGACAAAATTGCAATGCATTTTCGTCACAATTTTTGTCCTTTTAGCTTAATTTTTATTCAGTTAGAATTTAGTCTTCAACACTGAAAACATGCAGCTGACAAAAACGACAATTGTTAGTCATCGAAATTAACAATGCTGTATATGTTATGCATTCTTTAATACATGGATCATGGAAAGGCATGGGCAGATAACCCAAATTACATCCAATCAACTCCAACTGTCCCTATGTCAGAAATTCTAAAGCCTCGTCCCATGAGAAAACAACTCTGCATTGATTTGTTTCAATCAATAGTAATGAGCTAGAGAGCAGGTAGAACAGTTAACCACAGACTGGAATTATTAATGTCATGCAGATTGGAACATTAGAAATTCACAGTTGATATTTCTGGTGTACAAGTAACCAAGGCAGCTTTTTGCAAACATGAAATAAATTTGTACCTCACAAATACTATTTTGAAGCTTAAAAATCATGAACTCAAATGCTTATGTAAAATTATACAAGCAATATATGCTTTCAACAAGCATTACTGTTTTCAGTAATATAATGCAGTGTGCATAGTGTGTGTGTGTGTGTGTATATATATATATATATATATATATATATATATACATATACAGTTTACTCGGTCGACATTTAAGTGTCAGTCCCTTAAAACATATTTTCATAAATCAATTTTAAACAGTCATTGTAGTAATCAACTAATGTTATTCTTATTTAATAAACCTGCAAACTATCATACTACAAAAACAATGTAGCCCAAATTCAAGTTCTCCCACTAGGCATTCCTCATACCACCCTGACCATGCTCCAGTCTTCATAACCTTTCGACTGGCAAACAACACATGTAGTCAGATGTCAAGATCATTTCCCAATTTCCTCATTGAAGATAACCACACAAACCTATTAAACAAGCTTCAGTCACTCATCAGAGAGTGGTTGACTCACAAATACTCAAAGGTTGGTCGCATTCACTCTATGAAAGTGAGTGCCCTTCTGCTGATACTATATCTATTCCGCACCCTACCAGTCAAGCTACCAAAATAAATCTTAGAACGTTTCCAAAAGACCTTGAATTCTCACATCAAGAATAAATACCCATCTGTGATAATTGTGATAAAATTCCAATTAACTAATTAAGCATGATTGATCACTAATGAGCAAATTAATCTATTGTAGATATTTAAGATGGCACTTGGCATAAACTGTGTTGCACTTAGAAATTCAACTAAGATGACATTGCATAAAATACTTAAACTGTGTCGCACTAAGAAATTCAACAAAGATAACATTGCATAAAATATTCCATAGCATGTATGGCCAATATCCAAAAAGGCCCACGTGCTGAAAAGAGGGGTCTGGTGCCAACAATGTGTAGAAAGATAAGAGTAGGGACATAGATAGAATAAGATACTGCATGTGTCTGGCATGGGCCTTGGGTGGTCATGACTGGCCTGATCAACCATACTGATTAATTAATGCTCATGACAAGATACCTGCTAGGCTGCACTAATAAGAAATCTTGGAAAAGTTACAAACTTGATAAAAGATGGAGAATCTTGGCACTCACTTGGAGAACTACCACCTGTAATGCGGACGCGTGTTGCTGGTCTCTGCTGTTGCCAGAGAGGGTCCCTCCAAGCCTGATTGTCAGAGTTCCCCCAGTCACATGCAGAGGACACAACCAAGCCCCTCTAATGGTGATGTATACTTAAGCTGATATATCAAGATACCAAGCTGTTTTGAAGTGAATGCATGCAACTACTTAATGAGAGTTAAGCTTACTCTGTATTGGGTCCCCTTGTGGACAATAAAGTTTGATTTGAATTCTTATCTGCAACTTGGTCTCTGTGTAGTTTCTTTTTCCTATAGCCCAAGATACTCATCTCGAACTGAGTTATGTGCCCGCCATTATCGTTATAAACCTTATTAGGTAACTGATTGTTACTTTTTGGATATTGGTGCTTCATGAATTTAATGATTAGGCACAACACCATCGCGTATTGCAAAAAATACTCTTTGTAAACACAAAACTAAAGGTGGATTAGGAGTACTTCATATCAAGCACTGCTATAAGCACTGCCAGCTCAGTCATCAGTTTTACTATAATGTAATGATTTACCACTGTGGTACAATTTGGAACAAACCTACATAACACACAATAGCCCAAGTCATGTGGACATAGTTACATAGTTACATAGCTGAAAATAGACTTGCATCCAACAAGTTCAGTCTTCCTCACATTTGTTTTTTGCTGTTGATCCAAAAGAAGGCAAAAAAAAAAAAAAAACAGTTTGAAGCACTTCCAATTTTGCAACAAGCTAGGAAATAATGTCCTTCTTGACCCCAGAATCGCGGTCAGATTTATCCTTGGATCAAGCATTTATTACCCTACATGGAAAAATTATATCCTTGAATATTCTGTTTTTGCAAGTATGCATCTGGTAGCTGTTTGAACATCTGTATGGACTCTGATAAAACCACTTCTTCAGGCAGATAATTCCACATCCTTATTTTTCTTACAGTAAAAAAACCTTTCCTTTGTCTTAGACGAAATCTTCTTTCTTCCAGTCTAAACACATAACCTTGTGTCCTATGTAAAGTCTGGTTTTTGAATAGATTTCCACACAATGGTTTGTATTGGCCCCAAATATATTTGTATAATGTTATCATATTCCCTCTCAGGCGACGTTTTTCTAAACCTAAGAGGTTTAAATTTGTTAACCTTTCTTTAAAGCTGATATGTTCCATTCCTTTTATTAATTTTGTAGCCTGCCTCTGCACTTTTTCTAGTGCCATAATATCCTTCTTTAAAACAGGTGCCCAGAATTGCACAGCATATTCAATATGTGGTCTTACCAGTGATTTATAAAGAGGCAAAATTATATTCTCATCCGGAGAATTAATGCCCTTTTTCATGCATGACAATAGCTTACTGGCCTTAGCCCCTGCTTATTGACATTGCACATTGTTGCATAGTTTGTTGTCTATAACAATTCCCAAGTCCTTTTCGTGTGTTATCCCTAATTCGCTTATATTAAGGGTATACATTGCTTGTGTATTCTTTACGCCAAAGTGCATAACTTTGCATTTTGCAACATTAAATTTAATCTGCCATTTGAGTGCCCAGTCCCCCAGTCTATCTAAATCCCTCTGCAGCAAAGTAATATATTGCTCACATTGTATTACTATACAGAGTTTTGTGTCATCTGCAAACACTGAAACATGACTTTCAATGCTTTTTTCAAGATTATTTATAAACATGTTAAATAGAAAGGGTCCCAGAACAGAACCCTGAGGGACACCACTTGCCACCTCTGTCAAGCTTGAAAATTTACCATTGATGACAACTCTATTTTTAAGCCAGTGTTCTACCCAAGAACATGCATTTTCATCTAGACCGATTTCCTTGAGTTTGAACACTAATCTATTGTGTGGAACTGTATCAAATGCCTTGGCAAAATCGAACACATCGACTGCAACACCCTGATCTATCCTTCTACTTACTTCTTCATAGAACGCAATCAAGTAAGTTTGACATGACCTGTGCTTCATAAAACCATGCTGATTTTAGCTGATAAACATGATCTTCTCAAGGAATTCTTGAATATTATCCCTTAATAACCTTTCAAATATTTTCTCAGCCACAGAAGTTAAGCTCACAGGTCTATAATTTCCTGGCAAGGATTTTGAACCCTTTTTGAATATAGGAACCACATCTGCCTTCCTCCAATCCTCCGGAACACTTCCTGAAAGAAAAGAATCTTGAAAGATTAAAAACAGAGGTTCACTTATTTCTACACTTAGTTCCTTAAGTACTCGTGGATGAATACCGTCAGGCCATGGAGCTTTGTTTATATTAACTTTCTTTAGTTGCTGCAGCACCTTGTCTTGAGTTAACCAATCACAATTATTCTGAAAGTTTTTAGCAGCAATCATTTCCACATCTATTTCCATGGGTTCTTCCTTAATATATACGGAGGAGAAATAGTTATTTAAAATTCCTGCCTTCATTAACTAACACCCCCATTTCAGTTTTTAGTGTACCTACACTTTCATTTTTGAAAGTGTAGGTACACTTTGACATGTGGACACCAGTTCTTTAGGCCTCCATTGACAATTTTTTTGCTTTTAAATGTCAAGCTTAAGCTATTGTGACACCAGATATGAGTGGTGGCACTGGGCAAAAAAAAAAGCAGACTGATGTTCTAGCCCTAAAAAGTGCTTTTTGGGGTGCTGTCCTTACAGCAGAGATCAGATGAGTCATTCAGGACTGTAGTGGACACTGAATACCCTAGCCTAGCTATCCATTTCCCTATCAAATGAGCAGCAGCTACACTTTCCCTCCTCTATCTAAGAATGCAGCTTCAGAATGAATCTAAAATGGATGCTGTACAGGAGGTGGGAGGGTCTGGAAGGGAGGATCTGCTGCTAATTTGCTGGAATGTGTCTGCTGACCGTGAGGCACAGGGTCAAAGTTTACTCAATGATGACAAATAGGTGGCGGATTGAACCGCGCATGTGTTCGCCCGCCGTGGCAAACGCGAACACGCTATGTTCGCCAGGAACTATTCGCCAGCGAACAGTTCGGTACATCACTACTTAACAGACAAATTAATTAAACACGTCTCATATAGGGAGATGTATTTTAAAATTGTAAACAGATGGTATGTAACGCCGGTTAAGCTGTGGAAGATAAAGAAAAATGCTATATTTAAATTTTGTTGGAGAGGCTGTAACCAAGTAGGTTCAGCGATCCACATGTGGTGGTCTTGTCCTCACATGCAAATGTACTGGAAGGAGGTAAAACATGGGATATTACAAATTATTGATGAACAAATTAATCTAACCCTAGAATTGGCGCTGTTCCACTTTATACCTAGTCACCGTACAAAAGAACTAAAATCCCCCCTGCTTCATATTTTATCAATAGCGAAATGGCTAATTGTTGTTAATTGGAAAGCAGGAAGGTTGCCAAAATGGCCAGATGTGGAAAGGGTGATGCAGAGAAATAGAATACTAGAAAGAGAGGACGGACATTTAGGGGTTTACACAGCTCCGAAGTATAGATGGGCGCTTTGGGATGCCTACTGTTTGACCTTTGGAGAAAATACTTTATAGTAATTTCTCCTCCTCAGCCCACGTTCCCATGTTCCCTTTGAAGAATTAATGTGAGTTGTGTGTGTCTATGTGTGTTTGTTAAGCATAGATATTGTCGATATCATACGGATTTACCATCTCTTCCAGGGTTACCCTCTATCTTTAGCATAGAAGATGGTCATATCATACAGGGTATTACTTCTAGGATATTATGGCTAATGATGACCATGGCAGGGCGTTGGAGAATGCCCCTATTAAAGGATATAAGGGAGATGTGGGAATTGTGTTGGGTAGGGAACCCTTCGGGTAGACAGATGTAGGGCACAGGTTATTGACCTTACTTAAGTCTATCAATATATGAATATATTTTGTACTGTTAGATAGATTGTTGTGTGTGTTTTATGGAACTTGTGTCAAACCAATACTTATGTAAAGATGGTTGTTTGTTAACGATTGTTTTATGTATCTATTTGTGATAAAACTAATAAAAAAATGTTTTTTTACCCAAGCCTGACAACACGACCCTAACATTATCATCTCTAGCTCTGACTGGAAACTTATTTTCTCGAACATCTACAAAACTTCAATCAGCACACACACACAAAGGCAATTACAAGAGGATTTCTAGATGGCTCTATGCCCCTACTCGAATCGATTGTTTCTTCTCATTGCCACAGATTGCCTTTGAGACCGCATGGTAGCCCAGGAATGAGAATTACCCCCATAATGGCATACCATTTGCAAAAGTAGACAACCCAAGGTATTGAAAATGGGGTATTTCAGTCTTTTTTAGTAGCCACTTAGTCAAAAACACTGGCCAAAATTAACATTCATAATAGTTTTTTGCATTTTTAACACACAAACAAATATAAATGCTAACTTTGGCCAGTGTTTGTGACTAAGTGGCTATGAATAAAGACTGGAATACCCCATTTGCAATACCTTGGGTTGTCTACCTTTGCAAAAGGTATGCCATCATGGGGGTAATTCTCATTCCTGGGCTACCACATGGTCTCAAAGGCAACGTAACCAGTCTGGCAAATGTCAATGTGAAAACACTGAAATACAAGTGTGGCAAAAGGGACCTCGCCACTGGTTTTTGGAGGGGACTGATTGCCTTGGGACTATGGCCCCTGGGAGATTGGGCACTTTAAAAACAGCTATTGGACTTTTATTGGACTGTGCTGGCCCTTTAAGAACCAGCTGGGGACATATTGAGACTTTGTGTGACAATGCCCCTTTAAGACTATGTCTCCAGACCTTTAATATCCTTTGTTTGTGGCTTTCTCCCACTTGGTTCAGTAAATGGGGCTTACTGAACCAAGTACCACACAGGCGGACCACCCAGAAGTGGAAGCATGCGGCTAATTTACCTCCCAGGCTTGGAGGCTGCTGTAGGTAAATTGCCGACCGCTGGGGGGGCCACCGTTCGTACAAACAAACACGTGGTGGCGCCAATCTTTGTTCATTCGAACGCGTTCAGCGGTGTATGCACCTGAATCTATGGAACTGAAATCGGCTACACATTTAGACGAACACCGCTGACCCTTACCTTCTCCTTCACTGAGTTTTCAGACACAGAGACTAAGTCCCGTTCGGCTATTTGAACTCACTGCTATACTGAGCCATTTGCACAAATGGTGTGAAATTGACTGACCGCACAGCCTAAATCTATGGAACTGTTTTGGGCATGAAAATGTGCTTCCGATCGGCCACAAAGGACTTCCAGCTAACTTTTGAACTACTGGGTTGAATTGTCTGATTTTTGGTTATGTTTATTTTTAAAGTATGCTGATTCTAAAAAGGTATGTTCTATGTGAATGTGATGTATATTTTTTAAGTTACAGTACATGTGTATAAAGTATATTTTTCCTGCCTGTGATAATTACATTAACCCATTGTGTTCAGTAATTATATCACAGGCAGAGGGGTTTTACAAAACCTTGTGGGCAGTACTATGTGTGTAGAATGGGCATACAAGCAGCGTGTTCCTTTAAAAGTTCAGTTCTACTTCACCCTCAATTTGGAGTTCCGTCTCTTATTGGGGGAATCTGCTACAAGGGATTGCTATGCTAGTCATACTCTCTTGCTATAATCACTACTAAGCTCTTTTAAGAGCTTGTTCCTGTTTTGCCCTTTGAAAGGAGTCTATGGTGGTTATGGTGTCTGCTGAAGTGCTTGGAGCCCTCAGGAAGTTCTAGGAACATCCTCCAACGGAGGTACCCAGTCGGGGTGCCAGGTGATCCGTAACAGGAAGCCTTATATTTGACTCTTTTACTTTTGAAAACACCGTAAAACCTGTACATGGTTAGTACTGTTATTTGGGTATTCCAGTCTTTTTTTAATAGCCACTTAGTTACAAACACTGGCCAAAATTAGCGTTTAAATTAGTTTTTTGCATTTTTCACACACAAACAAATATGAACGCTAACTTTGGCCAGTGTTTGTGACTAAGTTGCTACTAAAAAAGAATGGACATACCCCATTTGTAATACCTTGCATTGTCTACTTTTGCAAATGGTATGCTATCATGCTTTGTAATACCTTGCATTGTCTACTTTTGCAAATGGTATGCTATCATGCTATCACCAGTCTGGCAAATTTCACTGAGTATCACTGTGCAGAAACTGAAAATGTAACATGCTATATTTGACCCTGTAACTTTCCAAAACACCATAAAACCTGCAAACGGGGCACTGTTTTACTTGTAAGACAATGATGAATACAAATATGTGTATTGTAGTAAACACAAACAGTACTATGACATTCACAGTTAAAATGCCACGCAGAACTAAAAAAATAACATTTCTTAACCCCTTAACGCCGTTACGGCGTGCTATGCCGTCACGGGTTAAGTGGGCTTTAAAGCCGTTATGACGGCATAGCACGCCGTAACGGCTTGCAGCCCCAAGAGGTAAGATGTACTTACCTCCGCCGCGATCCGCTTCGGGAGGACTGCCTCACAGCCCAGGCAGCCCTCCCACGGCAAATGAGGCCCCCGGGGGCCATGTGATCGCTCTCAAAGAGCGATCACATGGCCCCCTATAGCTGGCTGTGGATCTGCCAGCAGGGGGACTGTTTGAAATATCAGACAGTCCCCCTGCTGGTGGGAAGTATAAAAAATAAATCAAACACAAGTGTAAAAATAAATTAAATATATTTTTATATATATATAATATGTATATATATTATATATATAATATATATACATATTATATATATGTAACGTCATACAAAGTGTATTTTAATATTAATATAAGTATATATATTAATATTAAAATACACTTAGAATGACGTTACATATATATAATATGTATATATATTATATATATAATAGATGTACATATATATATTATATATAAATACGTATAATTAAAATAATAAATAAATAAAATAATAAAATAAATAAATAAAATATTGAAACAAAATTTAATATAAATTATATATGCATATGTAATTTCATTCTAACTGTATTTTGTTATTAATATATATATATATCGGTAACAAAATACACTTAGAATGACATTCTATATATATCTATATATATATAAAATACAAATAACCGCAAATATATATATATATAGATAAATACATATAATTAAATAAAAGATTACATTAGTATACACGTAGAATTTAAATACCTATAAATGCATATATATTAAAATTCTACATGTATATTTAAATAATCTTTTAACGTAATTATGTGATTTGATTAATTAAAATTTGATTGACATGCCTGACAACACAGGGAGAAAGTGCAGAGAATTTAATTTGCAAGCACTATATTTGACCCTGTAACTCTCCAAGACACCATAAAACCTGTACATAGGGGATACTGTTTTACTCGGGAGACTTCGCTGAACTCAAATATTCGTGTTTCAAACTGGTAAATTGTATTACAACGATGATATTTTAAGTAAAAGTGACGTTTTTTGCATTTTTTACAAGCGAAGTGCACTTTTATGGTCTATATTATTGTTGTAATATGTTTTACTGTTTTAAAACACTAATATTTGTGTTAAGTGAAGTCTCCCGAGAATAACAGTACCCCCCATGTACAGGTTTTATGGTGTTTTGGAAAGTTAGAGAGTCACATATAAGGCTTGCATTTCATTTTTTTCACATTGAAATTTGCCAGATTGGTTATGTTGCCTTTGAGAGCGTATGGTAGCCCAGGAATGAGAATTACCCCCATGATGGCATACCATTTGCAAAAGTAGACAACCCGAGGTATTGCAAGTGGGGTATGTCCAGTCTTTCTTAGTAGCCACTTAGTCACAAACACTGGCCAAATATTCGTTTTTTGCTTTTTTCACACAAAAACAAATATGAACGCTAATTTTGGCCAGTGTTTGTGACTAAGTGGCTACTAAAAAAGACTAAACATACCCCACTTTCAATACCTTGGCTTGTCTACTTTTTCAAATGGTATGCCATTATGGGCGTAATTCTCATTCCTGGGCTACCACACCGTCTCAAAGGTAACATTACCAATCTGGCAAATTTCAATTTGAAAATGTAATGTTCTATATTTGACCCTGTAACTTTCCAAAACAACATAAAACCTGTTAATGGGGGGTACTGTTGTACTCGTGAGACATCGCTGATTACAAATATGTGCATTTTTTTTGCAGTAAAACCAGTATTATGACATTCACAGTTAAAATGTCAGACGGAAATGCAAATTTAAAAAAAAATCTTATTTTCTCACATTTTTTTTTACTTTTATTCATAATAAATGATGTTCCATATATGAATAGTTAATGATAGATTAAAGCCCTGTTTCTCCTGAACAAAATGATATATAATAAGTGTGGGTGCATATAATTTGAAAGAGGGGAACTACGGGTGAACAGACATATAGCGCAAATTCCAGTTTTTGTTTACGTTTTGTTTTGATCAGAACGTGCACTATTGACTCCGTCCTGAAGGGGTTAATTTCTCAAATTTTTTTATATTTTATTCATATTAAATGATGTTTCGTAGCTAAATATTTGATGTGAAATTAAAGCCTATTTCTCCTGAATCAAATGATATATAATAAGTGTGGGTGCACTTAATATGAAAGAGGTGAATTACGGTTGAACAGACATATTGTCAAATTCCAGGTTTTGTTTACATTTTGTTTTGATCAGAACGTGCACTATTGACTCAGTCCTTAAGGGGTTAACACGGTTCTGTAATACAAAATAATGCAGAAGAAGTAAAAATACAGAGAAGTAAGACCTGCACTTAAGGGTTCATAAGAATACCCATTTCTCTCATTACAGATTTTGCCTTTTAACTGAAAGCTGGAAAATGAATTGTTAGTGTAAGACTTGCCGAGGAGGTTACTAAAATATGCATAGAAATTTTGGATAGTGCGCAGGTAACTTTTTTTTTTTCTAATGTAGATTTTGGCTGATGAATACTATAGCCATTGCTCCCAAGAGTAGAGGTAACTTAAACCCAGGGCTTTAATTATGCCTTTGTAAATTCTTCTGTATTACACTGTCATGTCACAGTGCTGCTGCCCATCCCATGTGTAGCCTATGAATGGTAAACAAGTGTGTAAGGGTTTAAAAGAATAACCTTTTCAAGGTGGGTAGACATTTTCCACCACACTAAATACCATTGTAGCCCCGCAACACCACAAAAATATTTTTTTCTTCATAGAATGAGGCTTTAAAGCAGTAAAACTTCAGTAGACAAATAGTACTTGTAATTATTGTAAAATTTTGGCCACAACTTTGTAAATATTCAGAATCCTATTGCCGGCACTTGGTGCAAATCCAGTAGCCCAACAGAGTTGGAATTGGTAAATACAACAAATGACGTGGATCACAGTTCAACCATTTTCACCAGAGTTAGTCCATCTGAACAAAATACAATGTTTAGAGATGAATCCTATCAGTCTGCTCCTAGAGGTTATTTCTGAAATTTCCCATTTAATCTCGTGTAGGGTATTTGAGCATGAGCATCTGGTGCATCATAATTCAAAAGTCTTACAATGTTAGAAATGTTCTTGCATAAAGAGTAGCCTAGAGATATAGAATAGGACTTATTATGTAAATGTTCTGAGTTTAGTCCTTGTATGGTGGCATGTCTTTTTTTTTTTTTCACTTGTACAGGCCTCTAATTTAAATTCTTTATTTGTTAAATTGTGTATTGTAATTAGCAAGTTTGTATATACAAAAAAACTTTATAGTATCTGTTTAATCCTTTTAGTGCCACAATGACCATCCCAATGCAGTGCGATGCAATGTAACGCAGAAGTCACACCGTTGGCATTGAAATTGTACTATTATGTAAATACACTTTGGCATTGACATTGTACTATTATGTAAATATTAATTATATATTACTCAGTATTTTGGACACTACATAGTCTTATAAGGTACACTATATCTGCCCAGACACACACAAAAAATAATAATTTTCTAATCAAATCTATTACAACTGCCAGCACAGCAAACTCCAATTTACAGGATAAAGGAAAAGACAATAATGATACTGAACTTAAAAACCTGTGATGGTTTGGCAGCATGTTTCAAAAGAGAAACACAATCCTGGCATTGGTAAAGACATTTTCATCATACACACTTTCCTGTTATTGGATATCATATTAAACAGGCACTATAGGCACCGGTACCACTTAGGCTAATTAAAGTGTTTACATTGCAGCTCTAAGTCTACCCTCAGTGGCTGTCTACCAGACAGCCACCAGAGGACTTCCTGCACCTCCAGTGTCAGATTTGTCCCCTATAGGAAAGCATAGATTCAGTGCTTTCCTATGGGGAGATCTAATGCGCACATGTGCATTAGACCCCCACTAGTCGCGGAACGGAGGAAGGGGCGGAGCGTCGACCCAGCACTGAGGGACATTGGCACTGGAAAAGGCAAAGTAAATGAAGGTTTTTTTAACCCTTTATTTACCGGGAAGGGGCCGCGTAAGGGAGGGGGGAGGCAGGAGGAGCGGTAGTACCAAGAATACAGCTTTGTATGTTTATAGAGCATGCATGTTGGTGTAGCCCAGCGTGTAAGTACTTTATTTTTAAATAAGGCAGCCAGGGTTTAATTTCTTGCATGGGCATAAAACAGTTTCTGTTTATTTATAATGATTATTAGTAAATTAGACAAAAATAAACATTTTTTGAGATGTCAAATGGAGTGAATGCCGTTTCCAAATGATTCAATACTGTTAGAAAAAAAACAATAATTTGGAAGTCTCTACTATAGTCTATGGGAATGTTTGCAGATAAATCATTTCAACAGTATCGAACTGTATCATCTCTCAGAATTCTACCTTTAGTTAATAACCCTCTTAACCCCTTAGGGACCAATGACGGACCGGTGACGGTCCTGAACAGTCATAATGGTATTGGTATAATTTACTTACCTGATCGCTGCCGTTCCCCCTGCGGCGATCAGCATTGATCCCGGTGAGGAGGGACTGCCTGACAGCCCAGACAATCTCCCCTCAGTGAATTAGGATCCAGAGCGGTCACATGGCCGCGGGGTCCTAATTCACTGATGGCACCCATGATGGCATACCATTTGCAAAAGAAGACAATGCAAGGTATTACAAATGGGGTATGTCCAGTCTTTTTTAGTAGCCACTTAGTCACAAACACTGGCCAAAATTAGCATTCGTATTTGTTTGTGTGTGAAAAATGCAAAAACCTAATTTGAATGCTAATTTTGGCCAGTGTTTGTAACTAAGTGGCTATTCAAAAAGACTGGAATACCCCAATAACAGTACTAAGCATGTACAGGTTTTACAGTGTTTTCAAAAGTTACAGTCAAATATAAGGCATGCATTTCAGTGTTTTCACATTAAAATTTGCCAGACTGGTTACGTTGCCTTTGAGACCATGTGGTAGCCCAGGAATGAGAATTACCCCCATGATGGCATACCATTTGCAAAAGTAGAGAACCCAAGGTATTGCAAATGAGGTATTCCAGTCTTTTTTAGTAGCCATTTAGTCAAAAACACTTGCCAAAGTTAGCATTCATAATTGTTTTTTGCATTTTTAACACAAAAACAAATCTAAATGCTAACTTTGGCCAGTGTTTGTGATTAAGTGGCTATGAATAAAGACTGGACATACCCCATATTGAGTACCCTGGGTTGTCTACTTTAAAAAAAAAAAAAATATGTAGATGTGAGGTGTGATTCTGAGATTTATGACAGATAACAGTGTTACAATGTCACTATTGATACATTTTAAAAATATATATTTTCAAACAGCAATTTCCTCTTTGTACTTATAGCCCTAAAACTTGCAAAAAATTTAAATCTATTTAGCGGGTTTTTTCATTAGCTTTTGTAGATCAGTAAAAGATTGTTCAAGTAAAAGTTGAAAAACATTTTTTTTTTAATTTTTCACCATATTATTATTTTTTTAAAGTAAATTATATGACATGATACAAATAATGATATGTAAAGAAAGTCCTTTTTGTCCTGAAAAAAACACAAAAAACAATACATAACTTGTATGGGATCAGTAAATGAGAGAGAGGAAAATTACAGCTAAACACAAACACCACAAAAGTGTTAAAACAGCTCTGGTTCCTTAACCTACAATATATCCAAAACAGTTCAGTCCTTAACCCCTTAAGGACACAGCTTCAGAAGCTTGTCTTACGCTTAAGGACACAAGCCATTTTTGCATTTTATGCTGTTATGCTATTATATATGTGTTGGTGCAATAAATGACAGAGATGCAAAATGACAGAGATGGCTTGTGTCCTAAGGCAAAGGAAAGGTTTTTTTTACTGTAAGAACAATTAGGATGTGGAATTCTCTGCCCGAAGAAGTGGTTTTATTAGAGTCCATACAGATGTTCAAACAGCTACTAGATGCATACTTGCAAAAACAGAATATTCAAGGATATAATCTTTCAATGTAGGGTAATAACTGCTTGATCCAAGGATAAATCTGAATGCCATTCTGGGGTCAAGAAGGATGTTTTTTCCTAGTTTGTTGCAAAATTGGAAGTGTTTCAAATTGTTTTTTTTGCCTTCTTTTGGATCAACAGCAAAAAACAAATGTGAGGAAGGCTAAACTTGATGGACGCAAGTCTCTTTTCAGCTATGTAACTATGTATATTGTTTTTTAGAGGGCAAACAGGGCTTTAATTTGAGGTCACATAGGCTTAGATACATTCTCATTAATAGTGTGTGCATAATATATTTCCAAATAACTTCATTCATGTATCTTGATTTATAGAGTACATCATATGTATAGAATTTTAGCTTGTTTTGAAAGTTACAGGTCACAAAATACAAGGACTAAAATAAAATTTCAATTTGCAACAAGTTTAGAAGTTGGTATGTTTGTCTTGTAGGTTTAATAGCCATCACATAAAAAAAAAAAAATTGCCACACAAAACTATATATTTATATAAAGTAGACATCACAGGCTATTTACCTAAGGTTAGTTTGACATTTTTTACGTAGCCATTTCATTGCCAATCTCTGCTAAATATTGGAGTAAAATTGTGTTTTTTTTTATTCTGGCATATACACATATAACAAGGTTTTTGTAATGTGTATTTCGTAAAGCTGGTGTGTGCTATTCCTACACAGAACCCCATATTGTGTTCAGCTACATCTGCTAAGTATAACAATACCCCCATTGTATGCCTTTGGCACTATTTTGTAAATCTACAATGCCATAAGAGAGACAATGCTATTTCACTTTCTATAGTTAGAATTTTTGTAGATGGGTTTGACCGGCCTATGTCTCATTTTAGGGTATTATAGCAGTGTGACTATTTAAATAATCCTACAAAGGGCTTTCGTTTGATAAAGCAGACACCCCAGGGTATCTTATCTGGTGTATATTGTGACTTAACTTGTCACCATTTTTTCACCAATTTATGTCAATGTTTGTGGTAAGAGGGGATAAAATTTAATTTTTACATATATGTTGCGTTTTTGCTGAGCATTGCTTACACTTGATATGTACCACTGTCATAAAAATCCCCAAATTATGCTTAGTTACATCTTCTGAGTGAAACAATGTGCCCAATGTATGACCTAGACACTATTTTGTGAAGTTACAGTGCTGTGAAAGAGACACGACAAGTTCAGGTTTTTAAGTGTGAATTTTCAAGAAGGGTTTTGATGCGTCCGTGTCCCACTTTGGAGCACTTGAGCAGGCTACATATTACAAGAACACCATAAAGGCATACCATTTCTTAAAGAAGACATCCCAGGGTATTTCAAAAGTCATATTTTGAACCTTAGCGTGGGATAAATTTTCCACTAGTTTGTACCAAAGTGTAGTGGTAATAAGCATTTTTTCTGCCTTTTTGACATTCTAAGTAAGTTTGCACAGTATATTTTGCAAACCTTATGTGTGCTACGACTGTATAATACTAAATAGGTTGCTCAGATATGTCGTCTGAGTACAGCAATACCCCCGTATGTACCTTTGCCAGGTATATGTGAATGTTGAAGGGGCACATTTGAGAAGCTGACATTCTTTTTTTCTAACTTTGAAGTTTTACGCTGTGTCCATGTTCCATTTTGGAATAGTTTAGCTTGTTGGTTATTCAAACTTCCCCACAAACACATACTGTTTATTAAAGAATACACCCTGGAGTAATTCAAAAGGAATATTTTAAAAGTGTAGTGGTAATTAGCATTTTTAAGTGTATTTTTTTACTTTTTAAAACTTGTTTTAGTTTCTAAAACTCATTTTTAAACTTGTTTTTGCTTATAAAATTTTTTAAACTTTTCTAAACTTTCTTAAAACTTATTTTTACAGATTTAACATTTTTATAAACTTTTTTTACCACTAACCCCTAACTAGCAGTAAGCAGCACTAACCGTAAATTCCCCAATTTCCCATAACTCCCACCCACCCCAGCTAGCAAAATATATAATTTTATTTAAATTAATTAATGAAATAAATTGAACCCCTGAGGCTTAAAAAAAATAAATAAAAGTTAACCCTAAGGGATTAAAAAAATAATCGGATCATGGTATAATATTGTGATCTGTATTTTGATCATTGTAAGTAGTGATCAACTGGCAGGGAAGGGGTTAATTTTTATTAATTATTTTTATTTTATTTTATAATTATTTAATTATTTTTTATTAATTGTATTAATTATTTTATTAACGTTATCAAAACATTTTTTTTATCTTTTTAAAACTTTTTTTAACGCTAACCCCTAGCTAGCTTAACACAAAATTCCCCAATTCCCCACTAACTTTAAACCACGCCAGCTAGCTAAATATATCATTTTAATATATACACACAAAAAAAAATAAGAGCACAGTAAAATGTAGTCCCTGCCAATTGATAACTGTAGTCAGTGATCAATTGGCAGGGAAGGGGTTATTTTCTTATTTAAAATTGGTAAAGTGGGGTGGGATTTTAAACTAACTTTATTTTTATTTTTTTTAACAGGGAGAAGATCATAACTGATCAGTCTCCCTGCACTTCACACAGAATGCAGAAGAGCAGGGAGACGAATCAGAAGTCCCTGCAGCACATGTGCTCGCTCTGACAGCCTGTCAGAGCGATTACTGCTGCAGAACAGCATGATCGGGTGCTCCCGGTCTGCCTCGAATACAGAGGCAGACCGGAGAAGCATTAACCCCGCGATCATCGCGATTGGGGCGATCTGGGGTTAACTTCCGGCATTAACTGCTTCCCCGGCATGACGAACCGGGTCTGTCATTCGTCACGAAGGGGTTAAAGGGTTAATATTTATATTTCAATTAGTTTATTTTATGTTTGTGTTTATTATTTTTTTTCATTCGTTGTTTGTGTTTGACAACCAAGCGTTCATTTACATAAAAAACTGCTGAAATGTTCAAATTCAAGGAAGCCTTTGATAGAATGTAAAGACATTATTCCATCAACCGAAGTGTAAAAAAAAAATAATGTCTTCAGAGATTGCAGGAGCTCTTCTAACAAGTTACAGAATTAGATACAGTTGATAAAAGGATTTTACAGTCTCGTGATAGAGGTTATCGCTGAATGAAATACAAAATCCTTATTTTATCTGTGGGTCTACAGATATATGTGAAAAGGGAGACACAAAATTGGCAATTTCATTGTTATCACATGGGAATTATTTCACACGCGTAGTGGATGCACATGAAGGTAAAGTATTATTATACAATGAAAAAGGAGCAAAGCAATTTACACCACTTTCTTTTGTATGTTATTTTTGGAAAATAATACACAGTTTACTATACATGTGTTGAACTTTGCTTATTTCTGACAGCATATCACAAAATGATTGTAATATTTCATAGAGACATTTTCTTTTTTTTTAAATAAATAAAAAAAAGTTAATTCACGCTAGTTGCTTTTGTTATTAAAGGTACTCCACAAATTAAATCACAAAAATGAATTAGCGATAAAGATACAATATAATTATTAAAATAGCCAGACACTGTTATTACAGTCTATTAATAATAGACTTTGAAATTTTTTTTCAGAACAAACTGCAGTTTCTCTCAAATCAGGCCGATTGGGTGATCGGAAGAATTTGTGATATCCAAACAGCCACATGGTAAAATCCCAGTTGAACCAACTTGAGTGAACCCAAACAATGCAGAGAAAATGTGTATGGAATAGAGAAGAGGCTTTTTTTTTTTTTTTTGGTGGCAGATAAGCAGCTTAGTTTTCCATGATGGACAGAAGAGCTGCCCAATCACGTGGATTGAATCTATTGTTCAATCAAGAGGTAGCAAAAAAAAAAAAAAAAGATGGTTGATGATTAGGAGACATCCACTTGTAGGGTTATTTACTAAAGTGAAAATTCAATGTGAATTCAAACTGAATTTCAAATTTAAGGCTGAACTGTAAACCTAGATACATTTTCCAGCTCAGCTATTTTGACCTTAAATTGAAAACTTACATATAGTTTTCAGGTTAGTGAATTATTAAATGCTGACTAGTAAATGCAATTTATTTTTACATATCAAGTGAAGTGACCAATAGAGGGAAATAAGGAGCAATAAAACAACTATAATTCCATGCAGGATTCTTCTAGACACTTTGACTGAGGGAGATAAAACAGTAGTCATACAGTATTTACCCTTGCTGTCTCTGTGTGAGAGTGGCATTGATTTTATTATGCTGTATCTAGCAGCTAGTACTGCTAGGAGCACTAGAGAACAATTTGAGAGGAAAATAGGAGCTTGTCACTTTGGCTGGAAGGCATTTTGTCATTCCTGCAAAAAACAAACTTGATGTTTGGGTGATCAACCCCACCACCTAAACAAAAAAGTACAAGTGCAGCACTTATAGTATTTAACACTTATCCGTCAATATATATTGGGGATTATCAACATGTAAAATAAATAGTGCAATATTGTTTTAAAATATAAAGTGTATACATATGTATTAAGGATAATAGCCTGTATTTGTGAGAGGAGTTACCCTGCCTTGGACGATCCCTCACTTCCGGGTTCCAGTCAGACCTGCACTGCTGCCAGCGCCGCACGACTCCCCTGAACTCCCTCTCCTTTCGTGCTCTTTCCAGCAAGCAGGGTAAAAGCAGCACCACACCCCCTCCCTACCTCCCCCGACTACCCAGAGCTCCTGGGTCCCTAGGGAACTCTCAGAGGATGCTGCCAAGGGTCTCCCCCTCCTCCCCAGAACAGCTCCAGGGGCTTGTTAAGCCTGTCAAGGTAATGGCCCTCGCGGCCATTTAGTGTTACCCCACAGGCAGCTGATTGCTGCTCAGTTCGCTACTACTTTAGCTTAACTAGGTTCTCACTCCCAATAGGCTTAGCCATACTTCTTAAAGCAACCACACATTGGCATATTCTTCATATTCCACGCATCACTAAACACATATCTCGTTGTTACAATCGTGTTCCGTTGTCATTGATCAGTTTCAGTCACTATATACATGCTGTAGTTCGCTATTTGCTCTCTGTGGAATGCTGAATAATTCCTTTGAGTTGTTTTCCTTCTCCCATTAACTGTTTGGTTTGGTTATGCTGTGGGAGCTTACTTAACCTCATTCTGGGTCAGGTGCATTACACACAAATTCTATGCACCTGACATACCTGTTCGATAGTGTTTTGAACACATCTGTCTTACTATTTACCGCATTAATAACTTTACCTCAATTTGCGTTAAAACATCGGTTCCTCAAGTCATACAGTTATATAATATTACATGGGGTCTAATTGCTAGGCTTTGTTAGGAGTATATGCATTAAAAAATCCTCTGTACATGTTAGTTGTCGGATATGCCAGTAGTACCACTACTTATGGTCATAGTATGGCTCTCATTTTGTTTTTCAGTTGCTTCAACCCTCCCCCCGGGCATAAAACAATCTACTACGGTCGCTCTCACACTGCAAATTTCTACCAGGTATTCAGGGAAGTTGTCATCATAGTTATGTTCTCAAACAGGTTATTACCTGGGGCTCCTCTAAGCCGGCCTATTATGTTTCTGTTTTCCAGCTCTCGTTGATTCTCATCCGTTACGGTGCGCTCTCTTTCTTTCTCTGGATTTATTCTGCTCCTGAGAGCACATCATATTCAGGTACATTTGGCCATCCATTCAGCCCTCAGCCAGGTTTTCTTGTGTCCATTTTAATCACGTAACCCTGCCCTAGTCATGCCTAGGACTTTTAACCATACACTATCCCTAAGATGGTTTATTGTTGACCCAGTCACACGCTTATCTATACTTATTCTCACCATCATACCTACCATGACTCGAGTACCTCCCTGCCATGTTTTTAAGTAGTTTTAAGTATCCAAGGTATTGACTCCAATATATCGCTTTATATTTAGATAATTCAACAGTATCCGTTAATTGACTAACTAAAACAAGAAACACCTTTCGTGTCTTATCCTGTTTCTGCACCCTGTTAAGGTATAGCAAGGTTATTTGGGATTTTCTTAATAACTAGTATAGTGCACGCTGTCAATTCCTTCCCCTTTTGGGAAAGTTAGCAAGCACTTACCTTTCATAGGTTAGGTTGCTTATTACAACATCACTAGTCCCTTGCATATATCACTCCATAGGTATACTTAGCTGCCCAAACCAGATATATCCTAACAGTTCTTACCTAATGAGCAGGTAAGTACAGCATATCTCCCCATTCCAAACTACACCATATTCATTCCATTCCATAGCAGGCTTAGTGGAACTGACTTCAATGCAAATGTAGTCAATGCATCCGAGGCGTCAGCCATTTGAATGGTCTTCCCCACCTAACCACGGAGGTTCAACCCCAGGCCACTTAATAGTCAGAGCCTCAATAGACTCAACTAGGAGTCATTAGAGAGGACCTCAACTGACATGGCCATCCATGTTGTATCTTTTACATCACCGAGAGGCCTACTCCCCACCACTACATCTCTGCTTTGTTCTGTGTCCCACTCATAGACAGCGCTTCTCAAATGCCGTTTGGCAGTTAGCAGGGTGTGACGGACCTCCTGGCACTCCGACTGGCCACCTCCGTCAACGGATGCTTCCGAGCTGACGCCGAGGACGATAAACACAACACTGGACACCACAAGCACCGCAGACTCCACAACCTTAACTGGAATCTCGCCGTCTTCCTTCCACCCTGTATGAAACTCTGACATCTGGGACCATGTGGGAAAGACCTCTCCTCCTGGAGAGCGTATCAGGAACAGCTCTTAGAAGAGCTAGTAATTAGAACCCAGGGGGAGTATACCAAGTATAGCAATCCCCAGTGTGATTATAGCAGTTCCCCTCCAATCATGAGACAAGACTACGTGTTGAGGGTCAAACAGGAACAGAAGGTTTAATGGCACAGATTGGATTTTTATACAGTTTTTCAGGTCAGAGGCACACCCACTGAACCTGATGAAGGACAGGGACACAAGGGACGTAAACCAATCAAAACAGTAATTAACAGTACAACACTCCCACATACAGTATACCTCCCCTCTGCCTGTGATATCATTAAGGTAGCTAATGCATTAACTTAATTATCCATAGGAATGAAAAAAACTAATTTTTATAAAGCCCCATAAGTACCCCAAAACATAACATATTCCCAAAAATATTACATCCCCTGATCTCGGTGAACAACATATCCAAGAAACAGGAAATCAGGAAATTCCTGAAAGTCTCTTTTAACCGACTGCACGCATGATTTCATGACCAAAACAGTTCCAGAGAATCAGGGCTTGCGGCCGGTCTAGTTCGGTAGTTTGGAAATAAACAAACAATAAAACAAACTACTGAACAGAGTCAAAAGTCTTACCCTGGAGCTTGTTCCCTTCATCCAGACGAATGATCTCACCAAACAGTGCCCTTCTAAGCTGAATAGAAACTAACGCAGGTGATGAGGGAAGTTCAACGGTGTTCGGGAGTTTCTGTATCCGATTTTAGTTCCAGGAAATTCATGCCCAAACACCACTGACTGCATTCATGCGAACAAGATGGCCATCACCTTGTGGTTGTTCATAGGAATCGCGGCCACCCAGACGAACAATTAGAACACTGCGGCGAGAAACGTTCCAAGTTGTTAATAGGCGTTAACAAGCTCCAGGGTGGTCTCTGTTCATGCAGTTGTTCAGTAAACGAACCATATAGTCCAATTGCACGAAAATAGCTGGTTTAAAGTATATTAACCAGTTCTATTGCAGGGGGCATAGTCACAGGGTAAAAGGCTGGCCATTAGTCCTCTCCAAAAAACAGTGGGGAAGTTGCTTTTGACACACAGGGTCTCACTCCCAATTAGGTAATTGTTTCATCTTTGGACATTAGGATAGCAAGCCAGTTCCTATACTAGTTTATGTTGAGAAAGTTATTTCCCCTATTTCATAGTATATTATTCTATTACACAGCATGTCTCAGGGCTCCGACATTGGAGATGATCTAGGTCTCCCGGACTCCCCATCTACGATAGGCTCACCAGCCAGACCTACATCCTCTACAGAGATTCATGACTCGACTATCCCGGGTTCACTTCGTTTTTGGACTCAAAAATTTCAGCCGAGTTGCGTAGGCGAGGCATCCCTTTCTCAGCTACGACAGTAAGGCAGAGTTGTATCATCTGTTGTCAGCTCTGTCAGGCACCCCAGGACCAAGTTCCTGCGCTCACAGGAACATTGCTGAGAACTTAGCAGAAATGCATTCCATGATCTTATCCTTGGTGACGTCCATGCACTTGGTCAACTAAAGACTTGAGAAATTGGAAACCCCCACTGTGGGTCCCCCTCCTACTAAAATTGTCTCCTGAGTCGCTTGCTCCCGACTCAGGATATCAAGGTAACGTCACTCTAACTACTCTCCCCACAGCCACATCCACTCACATTATCACTCCTTCACACCTGGTGCCCACTGCTCTGCGTAAAGACATTCTAGACGGGAAAGATGTTAACCTTGTGTCTCTACTTAGCACTTCCCAAGACAAAGTTGAGAACAAAGCATTCTGCTACGGTGACATTTCAGTCGTTCTCAAAGCTAGAGATCCGAGGTTAAACAAAAAACTTTCAATCCTGGAGTTCGTATTGACTTTCGGTCTTTATAGGGACGTAATTTGCTCACAGCACCCTCACCGTAGAGTGGAGATGGATCTGTATATACACAAATAGGTGGATTTAGGGCATAAATACGGTGGTCATGCATTCTATGACAATCTTTTTGTGCTAAAGCAGCGGCAGCATTGGCCCACTTTAACCTAGTTCAGACTGGAGCCCGTTAGATACCAAACTATTTTGTCGCCACTTTGCAGGGCTCTGTCTTGCGCCATTTGTGCTTCAATTTCATACTCCGCCAATCTGTGTCTAAATGGATACTAAATGTTGCTTTGATTCACAGATCAAGTGAGAAGTGACCAATGGAGGGAAAATTGGAGGAGCAGTAAAAAAATAATCTATCTTTATATATTAGATATTTAATACATATCATATTATCATTCCCTCACCCGGCCCCACACTTACCTCCACCAATCCTCACTGCCAAACGCCAGATCATGCTGCACAAAAGGAAGCAGGGGCTGAGTAGGACCACTAGGGAGGCAAGGACACCCAGGCACTCAGTTGTAAGTAGTGCTCGTTGGGACTTAGAAAGCCACATGTAGAACGTGGGGAGATCCGAGTCCATAAGTTTTGACTCTAATTCTACCCGTCTTTCCCCTGGAGTGGAGTGCCACATCACCATCTGTGCAATCTGGGCCGCAGAGTAATACATGAGGAGGTTTGGCACTCCCAGCCTCCCCTCGTTTTAGGTCTGTACAGCATGTTTCTCGCTAGTCTATGTCTTTTGCCGTTCCAGATGAATGAGTCTATGTGTTTCTGTGTAGTTTCAAGATCAGGCTCGGTGAGTGGTATGGAAAGGACCTGAAACAGAAAAGGTAGCCGAGGTAGGATGTTCATTTTTATGCTATGTATGTGTCCTATCCAGTAGATTGATCTGGACACTCAGGCCTCCAGCTACATCCTTATTTTGTGAAACAGTAGCGCACTGTACATGCTAGAGGGAGTGGGGTAAAGTGACACAAAAGGTAAGGATAGTATTAGACTAATGACAGATGCAATAGAGGAATCAGTCGGGAGCTATTAACAGTTTAATTGATACGCTTTTATGAAGAAGTGGGTTTTAATAATTTTTTTGAAGGAGTGGAGACTGGGGGAGCATCTAATGGAGGAGGGAAGTGAGTTCCACAGGAACGGTGCAGCTCTCGAGATGTCTTGAAGGCGAGTATCAGAGGTGGGAGTATGGACAGAAGATAGAGTAAGGGCCTAGACGGGACATACTTGTGTATTAGGGAGGATAGATAGGTGGGAGCAGCATTATGTAGAGATTTGAAAGTAAGAACCAGAATATTAAATTGAGCCCTATATCTTACAGGAAGCCAATGTAGGGGCTGACAGAAGGGTGAGGTGTGGGAGGTGCGGGCAGACAGAAAGATGAGCCTCAGCATCGCATTCATTATGGGCTGTAACGTTGCAAGTTGAGAGCACGTTATAACACTGAGAAGCAGATTACAGTACTTAAGGCGAGAAAGGACAGTGGAATGGACCAGCACCTTAGTCGCATCTGGCGTTAAGTAGGGTCAGATAAGCCCAATGTTTTTGAGATGGAAGCGACAGGATTTGGTGATAGACTGAACATGACGTGTGAAGAAGAGTTCGGAGACAGACACAGGAGTAGCAACACTTGAGGGAGGAAAGACCAGAATTTCAGTTTTGGTCAAGCTAAGTTTAAGGAAGTGGGCAGCCATCCAGTTAGAAATAGCAGAGAGGCAGTCAGAGACACTAGTCAAGAGAGACGGGGAGAGATCAGGAGACGACAGGTAGATTTGCGTGTCATCCACATATAAATGATATTGGAAGCCAAAGGAGCTAATGAGTTTACCAAGGAAGGCAGTATAAATAGAGAACAGTAGGGGACCAAGGACTGAACCTTGGGGGACACCAACAGAGAGGAGTTGGAGAGAAGAAGCAGAGCCAGAGAAAGAAACTCTGAAAGAGTGCTGGGAAAGGTAGGAGGAGCACCAAGAGAGAGCAATATCTTGTAGACCGATATTGCGGAGGATGAGAAGAAGCTGTTGATGATCAACAGTGTCAAAAGCCACAGAAAGGTCAAGGAGAATAAGGATAGAGTAGTGATCACAAGATTTTGCAGTGAGTGGATACTTTAGTCAGTGCCGTTTCCACAGAGTGCTTAGCGTGGAAACCAGACTGAAGCGGGTCTAGCAGAGAGCTGGACTCGAGGAAGTCTGTCAATCTCACCTACACAACTCTTTCAAGGATCTTGGATGCAAAAGGCAGTAGCGAGAGGAGAGGGTGGAATTGTAAAAGTAGGTTGCAGAGATAGGACAGGTGAAGTTTGAGATAGTTAAAAGAAGAGTTGGGCGGTCAAGACATTGGAGATTTCTGTGAGATTGATGTTCAGACGGTGGTGTCAATTGGGTCTTAGGTATGCCAATGTCAAAAGTCAGCCGATGGTGGTCAGATAGAGGAAAAAGAATATTGGAGAGATTAGAGGCGAGATTGGTGAAGGCGAGATCAAGAGTGTTTCCCACTGTATGGGTTGCTAAATTGGACCATTGCGTAAGGCCAAAGGAGGAGGTTACAGAGAGCAGACGAGAGGCATTAGTGCAATTGGTGTTGTTGATTGGGAAATTGAAATCCCCAAGTGCTAGATGAGACGAAGTGGGGAAGCCATGAGGAAAATTGCTCAATGAATAGTTTTGGACTACCGGGGGGAGGCGGGGGAATAAAGGTTAGGGCAGGGGGAGTTATGATTGGTTGAAAGGTACATTGAGGGGAAAGAAGGAGGCCTACACCACCTCCTTTACAGTTGAGTCTGGGAGTGTGAGAGAATTGTAGCCCACCAAAACATAAAGAGGCAGGGGACAGCCAGGTCTCTTTAAGTGCAAGTAGTGTGAGTGAGTTTGAGATGAAAAGGTCGTGTATCACTGTTGATTTTAAGTTCCTTGTGCCTGTGTACCTGGGAATTCCAATAAATCATAATTCAGGTCCTGGCCGCAATACAGTGCTTGTGGCTGGAGAATGTGCCATTAAGCAGGGCAACTTTGGGCTTTGGAACAAGATAAACTTTTTAAACACAGCAATAATTAATAAAATATGTGTTACATTTCAAAAGCATGGTCAATTCCAGCATCATTTGTAGATAAATGATCTGAGAGTATTGAAGTGTGTCTACAAAGCTAAGACCAAAAGGCCTATCTGGAAGCAGCAAAGTCAGGCTTTTGTCCTGCCAAAACTATAATGTTACACAATAACCAGGCCAAGGGCATCTGAAGAGCAGGATATATGCATAGTAGGAACATTTACATGCCACAGGCTCTTTGCAAATTCATATTTTTCTTTGAACTTTATAAACTAACCCTGAAAGTGTACTTATTACACAATGTCAGAATGGTGAGGGTTTTTTACACTCTTTATAACATACTCTCTTGATTATGTCTGTGTGGGCAGGTATGGATGAGTTCCATTAGCTGGCTTTAAAGCAAGGTCATTGAACACGTATCATAAGATTCATTTTTCATTTTGACTGTCTGATGAATTAGTTGAAAAACATCCTTTACAGCAAAGCGATGTTTATACGGGCACTATTATTAAACGTTTTGGGGGAAATAAAGTACATAAGATTTTGATAAAAAGCTTTGCTAGGACTTATTCTGAATACCTGTGATTCAAATCATAAAAGACTATGTTGCAGGCTATTTAGATGTTGATTTGCTAAATTTAAGCTTTGATACATTAAAAGCAAACGTCTTCACCTCTCCAATCAGTCAAATTAAGAATTTGTTTGTGAAACCGTATTTAACTCAATGCATATATAATGCATGCAATGCATATACACAGGGCCGTCATCAGGCATGACAACCATGACTGTTGTCATGGGCCTGGCTGTCCTGTGGGGCCCTGCACACTCTGACTTCCCTTTCCAGCTCCTCTGTCTAACTCTTGCAAGCCCCACAGCCGTCAGGTTACCATGGCAATGCTCCGCACAGTACGCAAGCACTCAAGAGTTAGACAGAGGAGCTGGAAAGGGAAGTCAGAGTGTGCTGGGCCCCACAGGACAGCCAGGCCCATGACAACAGTCATGGTTGTCATGCCTGATGACGGCCCTGTGTATATGCATTGCATGCATTATATATGCATTGAGTTAAATACGGTTTCACAAACAAATTCTTAATTTGACTGATTGGGGAGGTGAAGACGTTTGCTTTTAATGTATCAAAGCTTAAATTTAGCAAATCAACATCTAAATAGCCTGCAACTTAGTCTTTTATGATTTGAATCACAGGTATTCAGAATAAGTCCTAACAGCAGTTTACCGCAGGTGGATCCCTCCACCATGCCACCAGGGAGTGCAATTTCCCGCTCCCTGGTCAGGTAAGAAGCAGGAAGGGGGGATGAAATATACACAAATGTGAAAAAAGCTCCCCCTCCACTTCACACACACTAGATCCTTACACAAATACACACTATAGGTAATATACACACTTTGCACTCACTACACACACTCTGCATTCTCTATACACACTGCAGTCACAATGCATACACAACATTAACTACACAAACACACACTCTACAGTCATCATACAAACACACATGCTGCTTTCACTATAAATACACTACATCCACTACACAAATACACACTCTGTATTCACTATACACACACTACATACTACATCTACTACACAAATACACTCTCCGTATTCACTATACACACTCTGCAGTTACTATACACACACTACACCCCCTACACAAACACACACCCAGAAGTCACTATACACACACTACATTCTCTACACAACCACACACTCTGCATTCACTATACACACTCTGCAGTCAGTACACACTCACTACATCTACTGCACTAACACACACTCTGTAATCAATATACACACTCTGCAGTCATTATACACACTGCATCTAATAAACACGAATGCTACATCCACTACACAAACACACACTCTGCATTCACTATATACTCAGTACATCCACTATACAAACACTCTGCATTCACTATACACACCTACATTAACTGCACAAACACACAACACACACTCTGCATCTAATACACAAAAATATTACATACATTACACAAATGTACAATCTACATCCACTATACACACTGCATCCATGATACACATACTGCATCCACTTTACACACACACATTCTGCATCCACTATACACACACCACATTCAGTACACACACTTTTCCTTGTGGGCGAACTCGGAGGTAGACCCTGTGGGCAGAATCAGGTGCGTGTGAGCTGTATCAGGTGCACCAACATTTCTGATGGCAGCCCTAAATATACATACACATCTTTAAAGGCCAATAGGATTTATTGGCCCAATCCAAATTGGCAAACAATCAGGCTGAATATAGGGCCATTCTTATTTTATACTATTTATTAATGTTTCGATTTTGCAATTCAGGCTCTGAAAAAGCCTGCATTTAGTCCAGATTTCAAATCCAGGCTTGATGATTCAGATCTGAGCCTGCATTTAAAAAAATCTGAACTATTTTCCCACTTGCATCCAGTGGGCAAATAGTTAAAACTCCACAGTGCTGCAAGGTTTAACCATATGGCAGCTGGCCAGCAATTGCAAGCAAGCAGCCACATTAAAGTAAATACGTACTATGTAAAAGGACTATTACGTATTATTATGGAGGGTCTATAAGGGAGATTCCTAACCTCCTTATGAAACCATCTGCCATGCAGAAGGGACATATCTACTAAATATTTAATTTTGCTGCCAAATCGTTAGAAAGGCAACCTCGCATGTTGATGGGGCATGTAAAATAAGTTTTTAAGAGCGGGAATTCGGTTGCTAGAGTAGAACCTGACAAAATGGGGCAGATTGGCAAAGTGGCAGGCTTATGCGCTGCATGATCATTTGCTATGATTAAATCCCAATTATTTTTGCCTTAGTTTGTTTTGTTTTTTTTAAAAAGAGAGATTTGAAGCTGGTGTTTAGTAAGTGAGTGCACTGGATCTTGCATTTTTGTATTAATTGGCACCCTTGTAATGCATGCATGCATGGTTAGGTGTGTGCAGCCCTCTTGCCCATATGTAAATATATTTGCGAGTCCATGACCCTTTCTGAGAGCTTCCTTTATATACTCCTCTAAACAAAGGTTTTATTGGAGGGATAGAGCATACATTCCTCCCTTTGGAGGCATAGTACCTGGTAATACATTTATGGCACAGTAATAGGGTCTATGTGTTGGTAACCCCTCCGACTGGACCTTGTTGAACACCTCCTTTAAGTCCAAATACTGCGGTGGTATTTGTGTGGTTAGGGGAGGTGTAATGGGAACATTGATGGTACCAATTGGTTGTGGTATCTGCTTTAAGCAAACACCTCTGCATCTCTCACCCCAACTCACAATCTCTCCTTCAACCCAATCTAAACGTGGATTGTGTTTCTGGAGCCAAGGGAAACCGAGTATTATCGGACATGTAGATGAAGATATGATTTGAAAAATCAACTCTTCAGAGTGAAGAATACCCACTGAGACAGTGATTGGCAGAGTTTCGTGTGTGATGAGAGGCTGGGTAAGAGGCCTTCCATCAATAGCCTCTACTGCTATGGGTCTCTCTTTCTGTCTTAAGGGCAGGAGAAACTTTGCAGAGAATTCTTTGTCTAGAAAATTCTCTGCTGCCCCAGAGTCAATTATAGCCTCACAACGTACAGCGGTCTTCTTAAAAGACAAGGTAACTCTGACAAGGAAATGGTTCTTATTCAATTTAGGGGACATATACATCACACCTAAGGTCGGTCCCTGCCGCAATACATACACAACTCTTCATTACATCTGTGTTGTCTCTCTGCCTCAGTGAGTTTAGCAATACCCAATTGCATGGGTTCAGGTTCTGGAGGTGGAGCTTGGCTAATCACCACTGGGTTAGAGAAACGAGGGGCTATGGACAAGTTAGGACGTCTATTACGTTGTTTGTTTTTCTCTCTGTCTCTGAGCCTGTTATCGATATCTATCATATAAGCAATAAATTAATTGAGGTTAACCGGAAGGTCTCTAGCTGCGGTCTCGTCCTGTATACTCTCAGCTAAACCTTCTGAGAAAGAGTCCCCCTAGTTTTTGATGCTAGCAAACATGCGTGGTCACGTTGACGTAATGCACATTCCAACATCATATGACTTCTGTGGGGCAATCAGAGCCTTACTTTAGTAATTTAAACTCAGAATAGCTAGTTCTCATTGCCCTGTCATGGTTTACAGTTTGGTTCAAGAATGCAATATTTCTACTGATTCTTGTGTATTTTGACCTTGGCTTGTTCTTTGACTATTCTGACATCTGTATCCCTTGACTCTGTGGCTTGTCTTCTGTTTTCCTGACCGCGGCCTGTAACGTAATTCTATATTTAGGTTACATCCTGCCATTTAACCCCTTAACACCGCAGCCAAATGTACAAGTTGTGAACGAAACAAAATGTAAACAAAACCTGGCATTTGCGCTATATGTCTGTCCAACCGTAATTCACCTCTTTCATATTAAATGCACCCCCCCTTATTATATATCATTTTATTCAGGGGAAACAGGGCTTTCGTTTAATATCAAATATTTAGCTATGAAACATAATTTAATATGAAAAAAATGGGAGAAAATAAGATTTTTTTATTTTTTTAGTTCTACATGACATTTTAACTGTCAATGTCATAATACTGTTTGCTTTTACTGCAATAAAATACACATATTTGTATTCAGCAAAGTCTCACGTGTAAAACAGTACCCCCTATGTACAGGTTTTATGGTGTTTTGGGAAGTTACAGGGTCAAATATAGCGTGTTACAGTTGAAATTGAAATTTGCCAGATTGGTTACGTTGCCTTTGAGACTGTATAGCCCAGGAAATAAATTTACATCCATAATGGCATACCATTTGCAATAGTAGACGACCCAAGGTATTGCAAATGGGGTATGTCCAGTCCTTTTTAGTAGCCATTTGGTCACAAACACTGGCCAAAGTTAGCGTTAGTATTTGTTTGTGTGTGAAAAATGCAAAAGATGCCAATTTTGTCCAGTGTTTGTGACTAAGTGGCTACTAAAAAAGACTGGACATACCCCATTTGCAATACCTTGGGTTGTCTACTATTGCAAATAGTATGCCATCATAGGGGTAATTTTCATTCTTGGGCTACCATAGGGTCATAAAGGCAACGTAAGCAATCTGGCGAATTTTAATGTGAAAAAAAGGAAACACAAGCCTTATATTTGACGCTGTAATTTTTGAAAACACCATAAAACCTGTACATGAGGGGTACTGTTGTACTCGGGAGACTTCGCTGAACACAAATATTTGTGTTTCAAAAAGTATTGCAGCAATAATATCGTCCGTGTAAGCATGCTTTGTATTTTATGTGATTGTTTAAACTGCAGAATTTTCTCTGATGAAGTCCAAGTTGTTTGGACGAAACGCGTTAGATTGCAGTTATTTTTAAAATTGTACTGATTGAATTTTTCAAGGCTATTTATTGCCGTTTGAATAAAGGAAAAAATTTTTTTTACATTTCAACTGGCATTCTTCCATTTCCTGTGAAAGACAGAGCAACCTATCCGTGGAAGGCAAATACCATTTCAGCCCATTGTGGGCTTAAAGGCGCATTACCCTACACCATCTCGTGAGTGCAATCTTTGTGGGTTAAATCCAATTATTGTTAATGTACTTCACTATGTGCTATATATTCTTTTTTTTCTAGTTATTCAGCTGTATCCCATTTTTTGTCTATATCCATATCTATATTTGAGGTTCGTTTGGGGGAAACCTCTTGGGAAGCTGTATCCATCTTATACGCAGTTAAGTACCTCTGCATATTCCTACCATTGAGTTGGTTAGGTGTACTTGTGTATATATATTTTTTTTGTGTGCATTTTTTCTTTTTCAAACAAATGAGTATTTGGACCACATCATCCTCTTTATGCATGTTGTCTTACTCCAAGCTGTATAGGCTCGAAAGCCTACTACCAATTAAGCATATTAGGTGATGTGCATCTCTGTAATGATAAGGGGTGTGGTCTAATGACATCAACACCCTATATCAGGTGTGCATAATTATTAGGCAACTTCCTTTCCTTTGGCAAAATGGGTCAAAAGAAGGACTTGACAGGCTCAGAAAAGTCAAAAATAGTGAGATATCTTGCAGAGGGATGCAGCACTCTTAAAATTGCAAAGCTTCTGAAGCGTGATCATCGAACAATCAAGCGTTTCATTCAAAATAGTCAACAGGGTCGCAAGAAGCGTGTGGAGAAACCAAGGCGCAAAATAACTGCCCATGAACTGAGAAAAGTCAAGCGTGCAGCTGCCAAGATGCCACTTGCACCAGTTTGGCCATATTTCAGAGCTGCAACATCACTGGAGTGCCCGAAAGCACAAGGTGTGCAATACTCAGAGACATGGCCAAGGTAAGAAAGGCTGAAAGACGACCACCACTGAACAAGACACACAAGCTGAAACGTCAAGACTGGGCCAAGAAATATCTCAAGACTGATTTTTCTAAGGTTTTATGGACTGATGAAATGAGAGTGAGTCTTGATGGGCCAGATGGATGGATTGGTAAAGGGCAGAGAGCTCCAGTCCGACTCAGATGCCAGCAAGGTGGAGGTGGAGTACTGGTTTGGGCTGGTATCATCAAAGATGAGCTTGTGGGGCCTTTTCGGGTTGAGGATGGAGTCAAGCTCAACTCCCAGTTTCTGGAAGACACCTTCTTCAAGCAGTGGTACAGGAAGCAGTCTGCATCCTTCAAGAAAAACATGATTTTCATGCAGGACAATGCTCCATCACACGCGTCCAAGTACTCCACAGCGTGGCTGGCAAGAAAGGGTATAAAAGAAGAAAATCTAATGACATGGCCTCCTTGTTCACCTGATCTGAACCCCATTGAGAACCTGTGGTCCATCATCAAATGTGAGATTTACAAGGAGGGAAAACAGTACACCTCTCTGAACAGTGTCTGGGAGGCTGTGGTTGCTGCTGCACGCAATGTTGATGGTGAACAGATCAAAACACTGACAGGATCCATGGATGGCAGGCTTTTGAGTGTCCTTGCAAAGAAAGGTGGCTATATTGGTCACTGATTTGTTTTTGTTATGTTTTTGAATGTCAGAAATGTATATTTGTGAATGTTGAGATGTTATATTGGTTTCACTGGTAA